>NW_027279714.1:232500-410713 GCF_046629955.1 Centroberyx affinis
CGGCGTGATTTAACCGTTTTCCACCATGGAGGAGAAGTTCAACAGACTCATCTTCATCCCTATCGCGGCGGTGCTCTTCTTAATGATCGGCTACCAGTACGTCTGCCCGGCGGACAGCAACACCTGCTACTTCAAAAGTGAGGAGAAAGGATTATTCCAGCGATATTCATCAGGATACGACTTTGTGTACACGGAGCCAGAGGGGGACGAGGACCTTCCCTCCAAAATCACCTCCAAATTCAACTTCACGGAGCGGGACCTCGACCGGCACGTTGACTTCAACATCAAAGGAGACGATGTTATAGTGTTTCTGCACATACAAAAGACTGGCGGGACGACGTTTGGACGGCACCTGGTCAAAAACATCCAGCTGGAGCAGCCGTGCGACTGCATGCCCGGGCAGAGGAAATGCACCTGTCACCGGCCGGGGAAAGCCGAGTCGTGGCTGTTCTCCCGGTTCTCCACCGGCTGGAGCTGCGGGCTGCACGCCGACTGGACCGAGCTGACCAACTGTGTGCCGGTGGTGATGAACAAAAGGGACAAGAAGAATGTCCAGAAGAGCAAAAGGTGAGAGCTGTGGGTCAAGTGTAATGGCAGTCAGTCGGGCAGTCGCTAATTAATTCAGACAGTAGTCAGTCAGTCAGTCAGTCAGTCAGTCAGTCAGTCAGTCAGTCAGTCAGTCAGTCAGTCAGTCACTCACTCACTCACTCACTCACTCACTCACTCCGTATTCAGTCAGTCAATATTAAGTCAGTTAGTCAGTATTTAATCAGTCAATATTCACTCACTCATTCATTTACTCATTCAATAATTTTCTAATTCTCTCACTCACTCTCATTCATTTACTCATTCAATAATTTTCTAATTGTCTCACTCACTCTCATTCATTTACTCATTCACTCAGTATTCGGTCACTCACTCACTCACTCACACACTCATTCTCTCAGTCACTCACTCACTCACTCACTCACACTTGATTCAATCAGTCAGTAATCAGTCACTCTCATTCATTCACTCCCTCACTCACTTATTTACTCACTCAACATTCAGTCAGTCACTCACTCACATATTCACTTGCTTGCTCACTCAGTCATTTACTCACTCACTCACTCACCCACCCACCCATCCACCAGCACTCCCTTTATTCCAAGTCTTTTCCTCAGTCTTACACTCAAATCTGTTGGGAAGCGTTGGTCCAACGTTTGCCCTTAATCCTTACTTAGCGCATTGCAGAGACGACCAGCATGCAGACTGTAGCCTAATGCACCTGCCTCCAGCTAAACAACTTATCAATACCACACTGATCACATATTATCTTGTGCTCTGCTGGCTTTAATGATACAGCAGCCATCCTGAACTATAGCACAGTTTGAGCATCATGTTTCTGACACAAAGAGGGACAATCCAGGAGGTGAAAGACAAAAACCTATTTGTCTTGAGTCCTGTGTAGGTCATGGCACGAACACTGCTACATTTAGGCACTCAGTTCCCACCAGGACCGCCCTTGCTCAAAATGTATGCACTTATTAGAGTGTAATGCATAGTGCCGTAGTGCTTTTTAAAGCTGCAGTGGTGTAAAAGTGTACACCAAGTGGCATATGTTCTCAGCGCAGCACAGCTCCCGACAATCGCCTCCATCACACTGAGAAAACAGAGCCAGTCGACCGGCTGTTCTCCCCAGCTGAAGGCCTGTTTCAATTTCCTGTAATTACAGAAGCAATGCAATTAAGCTTAAGGGAGTAAATCACTTAAGAAGGGCAGGGTCCTCTGAGGTGTGCCGCTCGCGTGTTGAAGCCAATTTGCCTTTTAGTTGGTTCAGAGAGCAAATCTCCATATGCTGCGGAGAGTTAAAGAGGGTCGATGAGGGCGGCGAGGGCCTTCTCCAATCCCTGAACTTAAAGGGCCGTCCTGTATGCCAGCCATCAGTTAATTTAACACGCTTAGATAGTTTTGACCAGCCGCCCCCGAGCCATATCAGCTCCATGGGAGGACAAACAACTCTCCAATCAACACTTGTCAACTCCAAATAATTGTCACCGGATAAATCAACACTTATTAACGCTGGGAAATTTGCTGTGTACATGACTTTTAAGCTGATTACAGCCACGATTTGGCCTCATGACTGATTGTCGAGATTGGACTGAATCCACGCTACACATCAAATTTTCCAGTGTTGATTTTTCAGTGACTAGACCTATTATTTTGAGTTGACAAGTGTTGATTGGGGAGCTGTTTGTCCACTCATATTGCTGATAAGTGTTAAATTAACTGTTATGGGTGTGGATTTACAGAAACACTGACAACTTTACGTTGGGTTGTCATGATATCATACAATACTATACCAGATCAAGTATCACAGCACCGGATAATATCTCATATAATATAATACCGCACCAAGGAATCATGAAAAGTTCTTGTTACTTCATTGATGCCCGCAGGGAAATACTCTTTCTGCTTGCCCCCTCCACAGGGAGGTCAGAGGTCAAGCTCAGCTACTGAACAGCAGCCTGCAGCTGGTGGGGATTCAGTGTGTTGCTCAAGGACACTTCAGCAGGGCGGATGCTTGCTGAACCTCCGGATACACACTGGATACTTTGATCAGTCCAAAATAGATACAGAAGCAGTTTAATGGCACTGATTGCTAAGAAGCTCTTTTCTTTATCATCTTTCATTCATCATCTTCATTCGTCATTACATTTGTTTTGCTTCTTTTGTCATTATATTCTTCAAAATATGGATTTTGTAACGCATCTTTTTCTATATTAATGTTATGAAAACAATCTACTGTCCTCTGTGAGACATATATTTTTAATACTTTGGTGTCGTGATATTTCAGTAGTATGGGAGTCATGTGCGCACATCCATTACCTGTGACCAGATGCAGGGAACAATAGCAGAGGGGATGTCTAGATACATTTTAGAGCAAGGTATCAAGTTTGAACCAAACGCACCATGAGTCATGACTCATTCAGTAGCCATGAATCCGTCACATGAAGCTCTCATTTCGTGAGGATAATGGCTGGTTGATTTTCTGTCCACGGACTTTCAAAAAAAAAAAAAAAAAATCGGGGGAACTAAGCAGCACTGATTGGCCTGGAAATAGAAGAACAATTAAGTATAGCCTTCCTGTCATTTTAAATTAAACGCTAAATAAAGTCTATTCACTGCTCATCCTGCACTCAATGATCTGTTGCCATGAGGATTCATACTGCAGCTTTATCAGACCTGAAAGGCTCTTCTGCTGTCACTTCGGGCTATGTAGCCCCTCCATGATGCACTGTGATGCGCATGATGATGGCAGCAGGGGGATTGAAACTGTGTGCGTGCGTGTGCGTGCGTGTGTGTACTTTTGCATCTGTGTTATCAAGGGATGTCGCTGCTTAATATTACAGTATTTACTGTTATTCTGTTTACTCTGTAAGATAACTCTGCTTTGGTAGATTTGTTTGTATTTTGGTCCTGATCCCTCTCTTTTTAGCTGTATGCGTCATAGGGATAAGAGAGGTGAAAGTATATTCTAGTTGTTTTTGCGGTATATAATCCCCATCGCTTTATAGGTAAGCATCGATTACAAGACTACTACACAGGACCAAACCGATTTCCCACAATATCCCCCATTTTGATCTATAAAGCACTTAAAAAACCCATTTCTCCAAGTCTCAGAGAGTACGCGAAAAACAATCCGACTCAGTGATAGCATGTGGATATTGTAGGATGACTCTCTTCTTATATAAGTCACATGGAGCGATGGGACTGCAGACAGTCAGGGATCAAACATCACTGGAGTGAATCACGCCCACACTTATCTTAAGGCTAGATCCAGGGGTGTGATGTAGTTTGCAGAGGAAAAAGTCTTTCCTCAGCCTTCAAACCTCACACTTGTTAAATTGCCTTGACTCACAAGATATCTAGCATAAGTTCTGGCACGCCTACGTATCTCCTATATATCATCACGTAAAGTCGCATCCCCAAATAAGTTAATTTTATCCGCTGAGCCCCTACCTCCTCTGGTGAAATGTATACATACATTTGGATCTCAGAGGCGTGTGAAATGAGTTGAAGTGCTATTTAAAAATTCCTGAATGCCATTAAAAGTCTCCAGCATCTACATTGAAAATACAAAATCTGAGGAACATCTTCCTGATATTGAGTTGTAGCCCCAATCCACATCTCGAAGCTTCAAAATCCTTTTCTAACTCATCTGCTTCTCTTTATTTACGTCTCCTCCTTTGTGATTGCTATAGATTTAATAAGGGAAATCAATAAGGGATAATGGCTTTTAGCTGGATTCACCTCGTCAGTGCGCTTCATGATAAGCTTCCTAATATTTTGTGTATGTTGGCCTTCTGGTGTGTTCTGAATACAGAACCACCATCTGTCTGCTTTTGAGCTCTAGGTCACTTCATAGGCACCTTGAGGGTCACCTCTCTCGTCCACTACCTACCAATATAAAAACATCTACACTAGATGGCTGCAGTATATCAGACATGAACACTGTGAATGTGACAGCATGGTATTTCTTGTTTTTCCCAGAACTGCACCCCCATTGGTGCAGTTCAGCAGTAATATTCTTTCTTCTTTGCCGTGATCATGGGTGTGACGGTGTGTGTAGAGTCTGAAAAGTTTCCTCAGAGTACATGCATAAGAATAAAAAACCAGGAGAACAAGAGAATGATCACTAATTAGCTCCATGGTTACCAGAAGAGTTGGCATAGCAACCAATTCCATTTTTGTTAAAGCATGGCTATCTGTGCTTCATGGGTATTAGCAGCATGGTTTGAACGCATCTTTGACTAATCAGAGCACTTGGCTAAAACTAGCCCTTGCTTAAAGGACATTCCAGCAAACCAGTCCTAAAGAATTCTCTCACATTTGCTAAGAGATCCATACTGAGACGGCACGCATTCACAATTTTCCCCTTAGATTCTTCCTTTTCTGTAGGCATTGTAATTTACTTCTGTCCCACTTTTGTTCATTTATTTGTTTGTTCGTTCCTTCTTTCCACCCTTTCTTCTTTCCTTCATTCATTCCTCACTTAACGTATGATTAGTAGCATATGCTGTGTTAATTTCCATCCATCCATCCATCCACCCATCCACTCTATTTCCTGCAATTTCTCTCCCCGTCCCTTGCAACATGCGGACCTCTCGCTGAGTCGTATCATGTGGCCATTTAAAGTAGTTTTTGATGGGCACGCCACTGGTCAGTTGGCTTCTACAGGGCTTTGCTCACAGCATGGGGCTACAGCATTCACATCACAGCAGGTTGTAAATTGCTGTAGGCCAGACGTCAAACCTGCTTCAATTGCCGAGCCGCCCTGTTCGTCCTGAGCGGCCGGCCTCACACTGAGCAGTCAGAGAGTGTAACCTTATTACTGACCTCATTATTTCAGATCAGAGCCAAGAATGTAGGCTGGCCAAAGCAGAGATCAGTCTGAGTCTAATTAGCCCAGTTCATTCTGGACACAGTGGGGAATTACTGGTTTAAGCTATTAATTTGGCAATGGCACCCTATTACCGACGACAATAAGGGCACTATGAGCTTGAGAAATACACATTAATTATGCAGGCAGTTGACAAGGTTTACTAGTCAGACCTCTTATGCTGAAGTGGATGGAATTATGCTAAAATAGTAGATAGTGGTTTATAGCTTTAGCAGGGATCAAAACATAATGTTTTAGATATGTGATTCTGTTTCTTCCTGCTAAATCATTTTTACTGAGATCTATAGCAGGCCATAAGGGGAAAAAACATCTGGTTGCAAGTTTCTGACATTAATCTTTCCTTCCAGTTACAGTAAGTCAATTTAAATCCTCAGCTCACGATGGCCATATGAAGAGATGGCAGAGTGGGATGTATGTTATGGAGGAAATGTGTCCAGTTGGGAGAAGAGGGTATTTCTTTAATACTTTAGGACTAATGCTGCCCTTTTACAGTCAACATTGCTTTTGATTGTAATGTCAGTCTCTGCTTACCCATCAAGTTGGTGCACACTAACCCAGTTGCTGACGACCTCAAAAGAAAGCTTCAGTATTTCTTCTAATTAATCTCATGTTCTTCAGGACCAAGTTACCAAAACCTCAACACAAAAGAGAATGTGACAAGAACATTGATTGTCTGCTAATATCTAATGGTGAAACTGTTGATTTGGTCAGATTTTTAACAGCTGGCTAGTTTCATTTTAATGCAACTTCACACGACAGTGGCTCCAAATGGCAGTGAGAGGTAACTGTTTGAAAAATTTGAACTTCAAAACCCCAAAATCCTGTAATGTGACATCAGTGAACTGCACACAGCACGCTCCTGTTTCCCAACCTGGCCGGTCTGTGATGCTTTATACCAAAGGAAACCAAAGAGACGAGGGAGACAAAAGAAAAACTTTGGTGAGTCCAGCTTTCTCTGGACGGAGCGCTGCTCACTGCTGTTTAGGAGATTTCGCTCTTAAGTTTCAATTCGTCACTTGCTGTCGGTGGAGAAGTGTTCATACCAGACACCAGAATTTCATTTGGGCAAATAGAGCGAACCTACAGGGTCTGAATTGGGGAGGATGGGACGCTCTTATGATAAAACAGACGTAGTACATAAAAATCTTTGGTTCTTTTAAACATTCACAATGCTGTACACTGAATATTTCCCCAGCCGGTGCTCTCTCACTTTCCTGATGAGGAGGAAGGATGAAGAGGGGGAGGCCAAGTGAAAGAGGTGGTATGTTTGTTCGTGAATAGCAGATGTTGAGTTCTCTCGCTCGGAGGTACGAGCTTCACACTTCACGAGTCAATGCCATATATCCGCACCAGCTAGTTGATGACATCGAACCTGAGCTTAAAAATATCTCCTCATGAAAGTCTTCACATATCATGTGCAAAGATCACCGCAAATGTAACCTTCATCAAAGGCCTCACAGTAGAGTGATGATGATCCTGGCACTCAGTCCCAACCGAGAACTGAATTAAATAAAAAATGAATCTCGTCTTTAAGACCTCATGAAAAGATAAAAATGCAAGTATTTTTGTCTTCTGTCACTCAAAAGCCTTTAAGGAAGACGCTGAATGCCTGCCAACTCCTGGTACGTTGTTTTGCCTTGACCTCTGACCTCCCTGTGGAGAGAGGCAAGCAAAAAGAGAGCTTATGGTTTATGAAAAATGTATCTTGATACCAAAGCCTTTGGGCTGCATTGACTTTTTTCTCTGATAAATCAAAAGATAAAGCTAATTTATATCATTCAGAAGGGTTTGAATGCAATAGATGGAATTTCATTTTTTAAAAAGTCTTCCTCTTTGATTGAATGATTGTACGGTGGAATATAAGATTAAGTTGAAGAACATTTTCCTAAATGAAGCCTATTGTTTCCTCTTAAATAAACCCCCCCAGTGCAGTCCCTTCAGGACACTGAGAAACGTCTTGTATTCTTGTGAGAAATGTGAGATATTCAGAGGATCTTGGTAATCTCCACACTCCTTAGGGGGATTAGGGGCAGTCGAAGACAGGTTTTATTATCCGGGGAGGAGGAAGGGGGGGATTAATCCGGAGGTCCAGATTTATACAGAAACCTGTCGACTGCATTGAAGAGTTCTTTCGCAAAACACTGTGTGTCCGTTTTGTAAAAAAAAAAAAAACAGTGCAGAAAGTAATGATTTGTCAAGCAAAGTCTTATCTGCTACCCTTTCAAATGCCCCATAAATAGTTTTTTATTTTATGCCGTCAATCATTCTGCAGGAGTAGCTGCCAGTTTTTTCAAATGATGGATATGTCATTGTGAAGCAAAACTCTACATCACTCCCAACAAAGTCCTTTTTCTCTCTTGTTTTCTTTCTCAGGTTGTGATTGACTAGGTTGCAACACATGTAAGAGGTTTATTCTGTGGTCTAGCACAACTTCAAGAGGTACAATTTAAAGCAGATCTTTTGTAATGCAATTTTAAAGGGAGATGCATTTTTTTGGTGGCTGCAAGTTGTGAATGACTCACCGAGTTTCAAAGACTTGCAAAATAATCTCAGAATGCTGCAAGAAAACATATAGTATTTGAAGCAGCCTGATATTCACATAGTGCTAAGAAGTGGATTGCCTTTCAGAAATTGCTCAATAGTTTGTGTGGGTAGATGTGACCTTTGCAGAATAAAGTCTCCCATTTCCATTTCCCTATGCCATATCTACATGGACCTTGAGGACTGGCTGACACTTCACAAAGCTGCAAAGATTAAGATGTCAAGCAAAGGTTAGCGCTAAGACTCTAAAGCTACTAAGCTGCACACGCCAGGTTGTTGTGTGTGCGTGCGCGGGGATGTCCTTAACGCTACGGTTATTGTGCCTGCGTTTTGAAAACCAACTGTACCCGTAATCTCGATAGTTTATATTTTTTTACGCCCGATCCGCCGCCTAGCCTCAGCAAAAGCACATCCTCACACCCTCGCTTGCATACGGCCTGGACACCACATCTTTCTGGAAGCAGTCTCGTTTCCCTCATCTCTACACCAGCATCCCTGGGGCTTTTCCTTTATCGCCCAAAATAGCATCTCATATCTGAGACCAGTGAAGATCACAGTGCAGCGCTAGTCTTGCATTCTCTCTACCCCCCCCCCCCCCCTTCTCCTCTCCTCCTCCTCTCTCCTTCTCAATCTGTCTCTCCCTCTCTGTATATGATGTATCGTGTAATGCTACCTGCCTATTCTCCCTGGAACTGGGTCATGTAATGGACGGTGAAAGTGCACTATTGATGGACCATGCAGTTGCTTGGCGTTCGCGGCTCGGGCAGAGGGAGAGTGGATTGTGTTTCAAGTGTGTGTGCGTGTGTGTGTATTTTCACGTGTGCATGCCTGTTTGAGAGCGAAGCCGTTAAATATGTCGTGCACAGATGGGGATAGGGATCGTTTTGCCTGTAATTGGCAGACAAAGATTAAATTAGTAAGGGAGGCGGAGAGAGATGAGTGAAAATGGATCCTGCTTGACCTCTCCTAGTCTAGAGGCTGATGTGATGAGACTTCCTTGGTCCCTCTACAACTGAGCTGCTTCACCCAATCATCTCGCTAAAATGCCCTTTAACCTGTAGGCCCCCTGCTGCTGGCGCTCAAGCCTCTCCGGTCTAATTGCTAGTCTGCCTGTTCGTCTCATTTACCTTTTCATTCACCCTCTCCGTTTCTGTATCCCCGCCCCTCTGCTGTGTTTTACAGCACTTGCCGTTTGTTACACTTGCTCCTCCGCGGCCATCCATTCTCCCGCAGTCAAGTTGGCTAAGCTTAAATCGCCCCATTTATCTGCTTTGTCAAATACAATGTTAAGCACAAAATCCCTCCTGGTTCAAGGGCAGCATGTAGACCGGCTCCTTAAACACATTCCCGCTGCAAAAGATGTCCATCTTAACAAGAGATTTTGTCTCATAATGAGTCTTAAAGTCTTATTTTGCTTAAAACAAGTGAAACATTTTGCTAATGGGATGAGATAATTCCACTTGTTTCCAATGCAGTTTCACTTGTTTCTGGAAAATTCCTGAAACAAGTGAAACCGCACTGGAAACAAGTGGCATTATTTCTCAAAGTTTTCTCAGAGTTTATCAAAAGAAGGCAGAATAAGGCAGACTTGATTCAAGGACATTCTTGAAACATGTTGATTTGCATATTGAAAAAAGGTACCAAGGCAACTCTTCTTTGTCACAAAATATTTAAAAGCCTTCATTCACTGGCTCGTCCTTTTAGAGTGTTTCAGCCGACAAACCTTCATCAGGGAGAGATACAAATGCTAATAACCTCTCACAGAAACAATGAATACTCACACTTGGGAGGTGGGGCGATCATTAATGGGCTATGAGGCTTCTACATGCAGGTAACAAGCCAATCAACAGCGAATTTAAAACCAACAACAAATCACAAGATACATTTGAAACAAACTCCTAAACCGGAACAAAGAAAACAAGCTGATTTGCATTGGAAGTGAAAAATATTTAAAAAAAAATCTGCATTAGGTTAAATGACTTGGTGGTAAGATGGATATTTTTTGCAGTGTTCTCCCCAGTGGAGCTGAGGAAATAAACCTCCTAAAATACTCCCGTTCCTCCAAGGGATTGGGAGTTGATTCTCTTCTGTTAGATGTGAGAAATAAAGTGTGACTCACACCCCAAAAGTTTTTAGCAGAGCCCTCGTCGTCACAACCGAAGGGGTGTTTTGAAAGTGTTTTTGGGGTGGGGAAGTAGGACTGTCAGGGACAGCATGTTGCTGGAGGCCGAAAAGCCTAAAATTGTGTTTTTGGGGGGTTTTTTTGCGGAGTAATTCCCCCATGGAAGCAATGGTTAAGGGATCACTTGTGGGCACAGAAACACCTTTATTTGCTCAAGCTGTGCAAGTTATCAACACCCTGACTTTGGTGTGAAATCAATGTGCAGTCCCCTGCTTGTTCAAAACTGCTTCTTCTCCCAACAACGCTGATAGAAACGGCTTTGAAAGCGATAGTTCATGGACGAGGCTTGATGGAATAGTGTGATGTTGAGGTGGAGCGGTGAACCGTTCTTCACGGACAGTTGAACTCAAAGCAACACGCTGCAGTTTGAATTTCAAAAACGGGGGGAAAATAACATTGCCGACAGTTAGATACTTTTTATAAGGACTGCCTCTTCAGTAGCTTCAAATGGTTTCCATCAAGGCTTTTATCATGATGGTGTCCTTGATGGTAGTGATTGAGTGAATTAACAAGGCAGATATTGATCTTTTGTTGCAAGTTTCCTCTTTAGCTGTTGCAGAGCTTTTTGATAGTGATTTAGAGAGTGTGAGCGAGAGACAATCAGAGAGGGAGAAAGACAGAGAGAGAGGGGGGGGGGGATCAATAGGAGTGTGTTTGCATCAATAGGAGTGTGTTTGCAGGTTTGCAATGTGGAGAAAGGTGACCAGGCAGCGAGAAGGGCAACAATGAGGCGTTAGATTGATCGGTAGCAAAATGCGACAAGGTGAATTAGCCTAACCTTTAGGAATACACACATGTAAAGGCACAACCATGCACGCTCACATACACACACACACACGCACGCACAGTTGTGTGTTGACAAGTTGACAATGACTCTCCTATTGTATCCCAGAGGCTCTTATCTCCTGTGTTATATATTCATTCAAATCTCTCTGAGAGTGTCAGATTTTTGCCCAGTGAGTCAGGTACCTACTAGAGAGGGAGCACACCAAAAATGTTCCCACTTTGTTCTGTGTTCATGTCTGAAAGCCTGAGAGCCATTTAGCCCGTTTCCAGAGAGCTTCAACATCAGCAACGAGCGAGCCGTGGCAGATGACAAATGACGCTTAGAGGGAAATGGATGGCGGAGATTGTTGTTTTAGCTCAGTAAAGCCTCATCAACCAACATGCTGTATCAGACAAACGTGGAAGATGATTTCAGCAGTGCTTTTCATTTAGATATGCAGAGTGGGCTTCACACGAACACTGGAGAATTTAAAAAAGATTAAAAGCACATCAGAGAATTTACAAAGCGCATAAGAAATTCCCTTTTGGAGTGATGTGTTTTTGCTTAAAGCGCTTTTTAGACATTTGGGTCAGAGTGTCCCTGCAGAGCCCCACCTACTGGTGAAGCCATAGTCATTCTCCAGTGTAATAAACATAGTGAAATGCTAGTTCAAAATTAGACTTGCTGTTAAGTCTGGCTCTGCGTTTCCTGCATGACAAAACCTCAACCATTCACCCAACAAGTAATCATTCTTGACCTTCTTAATCTGACCCCGCCGCTGTCCCTGACATGAGTAAGAGGAGAGCTTTGACATTTGCTGCTCTTTGTCAATAGGTCACGATGAAAGTGCAGACTCCGAAAGGCTGGGTTGCATGGACATTTATTGATCCGGCTGTCTTGTGGTTAGCTGTACAGATAGATGATAGGCAATGGAGGAGGAAAAGACCGAGCTGTCTCAAAGGAAGTACAACAAAGGCAGCTTTGTGAGCGTTGGTGTGTCTAGTGGTGTCCGCCCAGCAAGGCGAAGATGGCTTTATAATTCACTTATCCTCTGCTGTGGATGGCCATTATCTGTGGGTGGAGTGCGTGTCTGTGAGTGTGCTCTGCCATCATATCATTGTAGCACACACTTTGCCAGATATCACAGCCGATTGTTGTCTGTCATCTGACAATAATTACTAAATTGTTGACCTTTTAGGGTTGTGTTTCACTGTGCACTCCTCGCATCCAAAGGTCAGCAACACAGCTTGTCTTTTAATTTCTCAAAGTCCCAAACAATTACAGACTGTACAGATACTGCCATTGTCCCAAGTTTCACAGGCTTGCTGCACTGTAAAGCAGGGCAGATTCAAAGTGAGGAGACTAGACCAATGGCGATCACTGTGTTTTAACACACCAATACAAAATTTCAAATCATTCTTAAGCACAGGTGGCAGTTTCACCCAACAAAGGTTTGATGAAAGCATTTGCAGTGCCAGAAATATCCATCTTAACAAGTCATTTAGTCTTGTATGTCTAGTGTCTCATTTATCTTAAAGCAAATAAAAAAAATCTGCCAAGGGAGTGAGGTCATTTTTGATTGTTTATAGTACAAATCAACCTCTATCAAGAATTTTCTTGAATCAAGTGACAGTGTCTTCATATTAGTGGAGTGATTAGCCTTATTTGTGATACCATTACTTGATTAAAAAATTTGTTGGAAACAAGTTAAATGACATTAGAAACAAGTGAAATGATCTTACTCCATTGGCAGATTTTTCAGTTGCTTTAAAGTTGCAGTAAGATTTTAGCTGCTCCATAGCACAAAATGACCATAATATACTGTATCTGCGGGGGTTTGATAGAGTTGTTGATCAATACCAGGCAGTGAGTCAACGATTACTTCAGCAGCTGCTGAGATTCCTGGCTTTCAAAACTCACTTTCCGGCCCGGACTCTGTTTTGGAACAAAAGCTCCCTGCCCGCCCCCGACTCCCCCACCTTCTCTTATTTTCTACAGCTCAATGATGGAGGACAGAGATGTGAGCGAGCGACAGGCGTCGCAAGGCATTTTGTTCTCAAGCCAAAAAACCCAATGATTAAGCAGTATTATTATTCCACTATTTTGCGTGGTGACATATTACGTCTTCGCTAGACGTGTCTGTTGGATCTCTGCTCTAATTAGCTACTTTACTCATCTCTATTGTGGAAATGTGATTTTATTATTTTTGCCAATTACAGGACTTGTCGATGCTGCAATTCCTTGGTCGCTAAACGCTGATAAAAGGTAATAGAAAAATAAGACGTTGAGACCAAATTGACTTGGTGAGATGGATATTTTTTGCTGTGCAGCTGATCAGTCATTTTTTAGTGACTGTCAGTCAACTGACATTGAGGCAGACGGTGGTCAAAGCTTCCGCTCTTCCTACTTTCTTCAGCCAGGCATAGATGAGGCCCAAATCTTCTCCAATGCCTCGAGGTATGGGGATGTGTGTGTATGTGTGTGTGTGCGCGCGTGTGTGCATGAATGCATGTGCAAGCGTGTATCTTGGCACTGCCTTTATTTGTCAACACAAATAGTCCAAACTGTCCCTCACCCACTCAAAAACCACACACACACACACAAATTACACAGGCACTGAGGCTCAGATATATGTGTATACACAAAGAAACACACAAACCAGGAATCTACTTTTGGGAGCCCGTCCAGCTCCCCGCAGCGGTCCACGCTCTTCCTGGCCAAATTCAGCCCATGGGGAGATTCTCGTATCGAGAGAAACTCAGATGGAGACTACAGAACGCCAACAGGGTTACAGGTAGTTCAGGAAAGAAACATCAACAAGTTAAAAGATAGTACCTGGGGACTGGGGATATATTGTGTATTGAAGATGGACCATTCATGAAATAAGATTTAAAAAGGAATATTCCTCAGCGTTGCTATAAAATGTTGCTGAATTCTTTATTTATCTATTGATTGAGTGGACCCAGGAAATGAATTACACCTCTATGTAATGAAAGGAATAAAATGTTAAGGTATTTTTTTTCCGCGTTCTTTTTCATTTCTTCCTGACAGAGTAAGGTCACTGCGGTCTGTGAGCGCGAGACCAACATTTTCAATTTTCCCCTTTTGTATCTGTGTCCTTTTCCTTTAGAAGAAAACTTAGCAATTCCTTCAACCGCCTCACTGTTACGCCAGCCATCAGCGAGCTCAAAAGATACGAGCGAAAAGCTGCGTTCTTTAGTACATTTTTGTGGGGATGGTTCACAGTGATTACTGAAGTGCAGTTCAAAGAAAATCACAGTCACAAAGAAACATGGAAGGTGCTGAAGATGAGAAAAAAAATGTGATGTAGGCATAAGTAAATGGGTTTGGTGAGAAAAATCCTCCAGTGATCTTTGCATAACGGTATGTTAAGAATAAATTGATGCCTGCTGGATATTATATGTTGTGCATGCTTTGATAAGTGGGCCATTCTTCATTCATTTGCATTGCTTTCTATGCCAGTATTCTCTCACAGCCTCCGACGAACCAAATGTTTTTCATTTAAATCCCCATCTGTCACATTTTCAACATGTATCTATCTATCTGCTTCCAGTCTTGTGATATTTCCTCCAACTCATATTCCTTTCTCAACAGGATATGAGAAGTCTGATGTACAATATCAGCTCATGTATCTCTTTGTCTCCCTCTGCAGGAATTTCTACTACATCACCATGCTGCGCGACCCCGTGTCCCGCTACCTCAGTGAGTGGAAACACGTGCAGCGCGGCGCCACGTGGAAAACCGCCCTCCACATGTGCGACGGCCGCTTGCCCACGCAGGACGAGCTCCCCGCCTGCTACAGCGGCGAAGACTGGACCGGCGTCACCCTGGCAGAGTTCATGAACTGCCCCTCGAACCTGGCCAACAACCGGCAGGTGCGCATGCTGGCCGACCTCAGCCTGGTGGGCTGCTACAACATGTCCTCCATGAGCGAGCTGGAGCGAGGCCGCGTGCTGCTCGCCAGCGCCAAGGCCAACCTGCGCAACATGGCCTTCTACGGCCTGACGGAGTTCCAGCGCAAGACGCAGTACCTGTTCGAGCGGACGTTCGGCCTGCGCTTCATCCAGGCCTTCACGCAGATCAACAGCACGCGCGCCGCCAGCGTCGGGATCAGCGAGAAGGTGCGGTGGCGCATCGAGGGGCTGAACGCGCTCGACGTGGAGCTGTACGAGTACGCCAAGGAGCTGTTCCTGCGCCGCTACCAGTACAGCCGGCAGCGGCAGCACCAGGAGGAGCGGCTCAGGAGGCGGCAGGAGAGGCAGCAGAGGCAGCGGATGCACAGGACCTATCTGGCTGAGCTGTGGAGACTGGGAGGAGGGGGGGAGGAGGAGGAGGAGGAGGAGGGGGAGGAAGGCAAGGGGCTGGAGGAAAGAGCCACCACAGAGGACTACAGCAGCCAGGTGGTGCGGTGGTGAGCAGAACAGGAGCCGCAGGAACCGAGAACAGGAACCAAAAGCACCAATGCACTGACTGATTGCTGTTTGATTGATTGTGCTTTATTCTCCTCCCTCCTTCATCTCCCTCCGTCTCCCTCTCTCATGCCTCTGCTGTTCTCCTGCTGTGAATCTGCCAAGCCTTTGACTCAGCCCGCATAGCGCTATGTCGGACTGCCGAATGGTGTCTTAATATTTATGATGGATGTATTTGTCATGGCAACAGAAGCGTTTTGTATTTATGTTCATGTTTTTTCTTAGTTATGGTCAATTGTTTTTGGCACTGCGATCATGTGAAATTTGTATTTATTTATTCATCAGCGATTGCTTACTGTTCTCAAAGCAGTGGCAATATTCCTTAAATTTTGGCTAATTATTAGCAAGACTGTTGGAAAAAATAACGCGCTTCATGCTGGAGAAAGTTGAAGGCCAATTTTAGGATATTTTCGATATGTTGGATGACTTGAAAGATCCTCTGTGTCATGTTTGTGATCTAGCGCTGTGTTGATCAGTGAAATATTGTAGTTAATCTGTGGTGTTTGGCTTCATAAAAATATCAAAGCACAAACATGGCAATATTCTGCAGTGTGTTTTTCTGATTGGTTAGGCTGCTGTGTACATAAAATATGGAGGCAATTTCTTTGCAGGAAATCTGTTCAATAAAAATATGCAGCATCCATTGATTTTAAGTTTTCCATAATGAACCGACTCCTTGGTGCGCATGTGTGCGTGCACGTGTTCTGCCTTGCTCCTTTTCACAGCATGTTCTGTCCATAAAAATCTGAAATCTTCATGCTGTGTGCCAACTTCTTCCATATGCGCGCGTGCGCACACACACACACACACACACACACACGCACACACACACACACACACACATTGACACACATTGATGAGGCTTTTCTCAAGAAGGAGAGGGGAGTGCTGCAGGCCTGAAAGACAGGCTGTCAGAGCCAATTTCAGCGCTCTTACATCAGAGGGAAAGAACATTGGTATTTCCACCATTAGGCGTTGATTATGGGCACTTCGCTTCCAAATTGATCATTTAAAGTTCAATTGACCATGACTCTGGCACAGCAGAAAATAAAAGGAGCCCAGAGGCTTGCTGAATGCTTTTTCCTCTGTAATCTGGCAACATACAGTACTTAGCTCTATTGAAGTTCCCTTTGCATTCCCGCAGAAGAATGCTCTACTTCAACACATTTGCACAGACAAGAGCCCCCTGAGAGTCAATTGCCTAAATGATAGTTTAATATTAATGTCCTATTTTCAGGAAATTCTGGCTGTAATATGCGGTTCCCGACCACTCCACATAGGCCTTTGTTCATGGGTGAGAGGGAGAATGAGGAGGAGGAGATGGGTTAGGAGGCGGAAGAGGAAATGTCTATGTCCTCAGATTAAAATAGCCTTTCCATCCCCAGCTGCAGTCCTTATTCTACCAACACACCATGTTAAGAGAGAAAGGTTAGAATTATATAAGCCTATGATAATCAGGATGGTAAAGAATGGATTTTGCTTTGAATCTTGTAAAATCACAAGAAACATTGCACGTACAAAAAGTGACCACAGACACCCACAGATGTAACTTTAAATGTCGTAATAATTGCACAATTGCTCTTGATGCTATCCAGATCCCTTTTAGTGCAATGTTCCTGTGGTCCTGCATAACATAACGGGGAGAGCATGGCACTAATGGAGGCTTAATTCACTCACTGGTCTCACTTTTGGTTAGAGCTGAACAATTAATCGAAAAACAATCGAAATCGCAATATGAACTTCTGCAATTTCCAAATCGCAGAGGCTGCAATTAATTGCTTAAAGGATAAGGCTGGTGTTTTCTAATGCATTTCTTACCGTCAACAAATCCTATGAAAATAACAATATCAGCAATGATTTTGTTTTGCCAACAAGCCTCGTCCATGTAGCCGATGCCCAATGCAGCCATGTCCCAGCAGCCATAGAACTCCATTGTATTAAAAAAACGATTAAAAACACGTCAAAGAGACATGCCGTTGCTCTGAGCAACATATTTCATCATCGCGATTCACCGGGCCAGCTGACTTTTTCCTCAAACAACTTAATAAGCCGACCATAAACACGTTGTCGATCTCAGGAAAGTAGTTCCGTAGCACAGAAAATAGTCCCCGGCGTAATGAAGAATTTGTTCCCATTTGAATTTGATTTGGTAATAACTACAACAGCCTGACTTTTCGTGGTAACAGCGATTTTTAAAATAGAAACTATATCTTTGTGAGATGTATTTCAAGGTTTTTAGCTTACAATTGGAGCCAATGACTTCCAGGTTGAAGCCAAAAAACGAACATGGGAAGTTGGAAAGTAATGAGAGTAGAGCAAACGCATTGTTGATTTAGTTATTTTCATAGGATTTGTTGATGATAAGAAATGCATTAAAAAACACCAGCGTTATCCTTTAAGAGAGCGGGGTGTCTAAAATGGATTTCTAAAGAAGGTGTTTTAGTGCTCCAGGTAATCTTTGGTCCATGAATCAAGTACAATATTGGTAAAAACCTTTCATCATACTCAAACTCAGTAAATTCTGCACACTGACATCTATTTTTTATTTTTTTTGTTACGAAATCACTTTTCTTTAAACAATTTTAAGTTCGAAAAAAATTCTGAGAAGAAAAACTTGTGACGATATGAATCGCAGTTTAAAGCAATATTCCACTTAGTTTTAACATGGGGGTTATTCGGCACTTGACCATTATGAAAGCCAGAATATAAACGAATCACCAAGATGCTGGACAAGTTTGTAGCGTTCGGATTTTTACTTCCCATTCATTTGAATGAGGCCATGAAAATAGACTGAATCTTGGTGAGTAGTTTATATTCTGGTTTTCATGGTGGTCAAGTGCCAACCCCCATGTTAAAACTAAGTAGAATGTTGCTTATTGTAATTGCAATATTTTGTCAAGTAATCGCAATTTGATTTTTTGTCAAGTATCGTTCAGCCTTAATTTTGGTGCATAGTGCTTTGGCTAAAAGCAACCACCATATGGCCTATGTTGACATACTGAAACACAAAGGTGAAGTTCAAACCCTTGTGATGTGACACCACTGAGTAATTGTTTTGAAATGTGAACTCAACCATGAACCAGGAAAGGCAAAGAAGCAGTAAAACGACATATGGTGTCCAGGATGAAGCATTCAGTTTGCAACCCTCTGAGTGACGGACAAATAACATAACAGCTTCCTTTATCTGTAGAGGATGTCTCTCTGTTGACAGGGAGAATTTGTTCCGGGAGGTTTGTGTTAGATGAACATAAACTGATGTTTGATGTACAGCTTCTGCTCTTACTCACGAAAACGTCTCCTTTAAATGTCAACAGTGAAAAATGGAGTAAATTCTGTGTTATGTAGTATTAATGCCCTCTTAATAGAACTCAAATCCAAATCCTTTGGTCCTTCTGATCTTAGTGCTCTGCTGTACTGCAGTATGGAGCAGCATACTTTCAAAATGAGGAATATGCTGAACTCCTTGTTAGCTCATGGGGAAGGTGAATGCTTCTGCAAAGAGAACTGAGCTAAGTGCTGAGATACAAGCCCAGAGTCTTTCACAGATCAGTAGCTACAGTAGGTGCTGGGCTGTAAAATCATTTTACCTCTGTACAGGAGATGCAATACAGACAAATGCAGCAAGCCTAGATGATTGATATAGTCTCTCTTTTATAATCGAAAATAATCATCCTCTAGTTGTTTTTGTGTTTCAGTGCATCCAAGAGGGAGGTTTGATGATAAGCTCATAAAATAGAATTTTAATGAGTACATATACGTAATATGCTAAATGTTTAATAAGTACATGTAATAATTGTGCATAATTTTTTCTTTTAACATTTCAACATTTGAGTAAAATCTTGAGATAGATGGGCTACATCTGAGACCGCTCAACAGCACAGCAGTGGGGTTTGATACACCAGTAGAGAATAACTATTCCCACAGTGGCCATTTTGAATACTCAGGGTGGGAACCTCTGCGGAAGATTAGCTAATTAGCTAGCAAACTTGGGAACAACTAAATCTGCTTGAATTTAGCAGGTCAGTTAGCTAGCTTACTAGTCAGCTACTAGCTAGCTACGTAGGCTAAATTCCAGCAGTGGCAATTATATCACCTTAAAATGTGAAAACCAGGGTCCATTTGTTTCGTCTTTCAGTGGGGAATCTATGTAATGATGTTTGTCTGATTCCTGACGTTTGCATCTTGGTACACAACAGTAGTTTCCCACCCTGAATGTGATGTAAGCTCAAAAATGGTCTATTAACTGAAGATGGGCAGCATAGGCCTACACATATCTGTACATTAATATACAAGGGGGGGTGAGGGTGAAAACAATAACACACAGTACAGTACAGTATGTGTGTTGGGTAAACTGCATCTTTACATCACAGAAAGAAAATGTAGGGCGTATTGACTCAAGAAATGTGCTCACATGACTTACAACTCCCACAAACATATCACCAACCACAACAAAATAAACAAGCTGTGGACGAGAGAATAAAAGAAAGGCTCAACAAATCTTATGTTTAACCTTTAAGTCATTTCATATTTGCACTTAATGGCTTGATACACAGCAGTCCTGCCCAAGGCAAACCAAGATGAAAGGGACTACTTATTGTCTCTGGGATGTAAATAATGAAGAAACCTCAGCTTTCAAACAGCTTTCCTGAAATCACGTTCCAGTGACTTAAGCATTAATCATGTGTGAGAATATGACATGTGTGTGTGTGTTTGAGGGAGACAGAGAGCGAGAGAGGGAGACAAAAAGAAATAAGCGACAGACAGAGCCGTAGTCAGTCATTGTGAGGCCATGTCACTGCCAGCCTTGCTTATGATGGCCAGGTTGAGGAGCGACCTGGCCTTGGACAGCCAGCATTCCCAGTAGAAGGTGCTGAGGAAGGCCTGCCGAAACTTGTCCCCCGACAGAGTGTACAGAGCCAGGTTAAAGAAGGTGTTGAATCCAGCCAGCGGCCTGGAGATGATGTACGCTGCATGCACTCCGCGCTCCATCATGCACGGCGTCTCCGGCTTCCTCCGCGTGTCTATCCGCAACACGCGCAGGATGTGATACGGCAGGAAACACATGACGAACACCACGAGGATCAGCACGGTCACGCGCCGCGCCCGGTTCCGGCTGGGACAGCTGGTGTACGGCCCTTTCGCCAGCTGCTTCACGATGCCGATGTAGCACAGGAACACCACCACTAGGGGCAGCAGGAAGCCGAGTGCGGTGAGCAGCCAGCCGTACCACCACACCATGGATGGTGTGTTGCTGGCGAAGTCCAGGCAGTACGTCTGGTTGTTGAGCTCCTCCAAGGTGATCATGGTCAACATGGGCGTGATTTCGGCAGCGGTGATCACCCAGACCGCCGTGCACGCCGCGATGCCCCAGCTCTTCCGCTGCACCTGCGCCGCCCACAGCGGCTTGACCACCACCACGTAGCGGAAAACCGCCATGCAGGTCAGAAAAAGAATGCTCCCGTACAGGTTAAAATGAAACCCGAAGCGCACAAAGCGGCACATGAAGTCGCCGAGCGTCCAGGAGTCCCCGTTGGTGTAGTAGTACGCCAGGAAGGGCATGCTGAGGACGTAGAGGAGGTCGGTCAGCGCCAGGTTGACCATGATGACGCTGCTGCTCTTCCAGGGACGCAGCTTCGTCAGGTAAACGCAGATGGAGGTCACGTTGCCCACCAGCCCCACGACGAAGATGATGCTATAGGTGACGGGCAGGTAGTAGCGTTTCACCAGCCGGTCCACGTTGGTGCAGTTGTGATCATTGCTGTAGTAGAGAGTGCTGGCCATGGCTGAGCTCTGTGGGGTACGAAAAACAATTTTACAAACCAAATTAAAAACTCTGCAGAGGAGGGAAACCTAAAGTTGGGCCGGACAAACCTAAACAAAGACACGCTCTTACTCTGAAAGGTTTATAAATGTTCACACCACATGTGTCGGTTCCCTTCAATATTTAGAGCTGGACGGTTTGTCCATCACTATTTATTTTTCCAATTTCTGATTCAAGTGAATAAATGTGCAAAAATGTTGCTTGGCAAGACAACAAAAACCAAGACAAATCATCACTCCCTTCTCCCTAAGCTATCATTTCACTCTCTATACCTCCATTTTAGAGAAGACGCTGTTGCAATTACTGCTTGAAGAAGGAAAGAGAGAGTATGGTAAGGAACCCAAAGGAACGCAGACTAAGACAGAAACAAACAATCAAGCGAACTCAGTGGGATGCAAACAAACAAAACATTTTTCTCTCCTCGTCAACAGCCTAACGGTTGTGAGAGCCTCTCAGGATATGACAGCCTACGGCATCCAGGCTTGATGGCAGCTTCCTGTAATGCTGTCAGAGCAATCTGGTCTCATTACGGATGTGAAGAGATGTGTGAGATGTCATTTACACAACATCGCACATACAGTCAGATTTAACAAGACAGGAGTAGAACTTGTACTTGTATTAAATGCATCATATTTCGAGTAAAAAAAAAAAAAAATCTATGTAAAAGCTAATTTCTTATTATCTACTGAGTGTTCAATTGCATAAAAACTCGAGTCGACTCATAAATGCAGAATATTTCTACTAACTTCTACTTACTTGTATTTACAGCCTCCTCGTCAGTGTCCACTCCAACACATTAGTGTCTCATCTCTCTTTTCACACCCATTCCTCCGTCACTCCTCCTACTCTCTCCTCTCCCCTTCCTGGGGAAACTCCAGCATCTCCCAGTTTGAAAGGCCATTGTTGTGTGTGTGCTTCACCTTCAACCACGTGCACTAACTTCCCACCCCCTGCTGGCACAGACCAAGGTCACTTTATAATAAGCACACAGATAAGGTTCCAGGTGAATGCTCCCAGAAATGGTTAAAGCAAATCCAGGAAACTTGATTAAATACTTTCCCTTCAGTCAAACTCACCGGTGCACCTTTATTATTGTTTTTTTTTTTTTTTTTTCTGGAAAATATGCTCAGGAATTTCTTTAGACATCTTTGTTATTCCATCAAACATTGGGAGAGGTTTAGGATTATGACATCACAGCACTGAATTTGGCTCAGGCATGGAGCTTGGTTGCTGATTAAACAAATGAGGAAGTTGAAAGGGGAAAAAAAAAACATTGCAATAACAGTGACGTACATTTTCAGATCCCAAATATTTATGATTCTGCTAAGCAATAGAAAAACCAAGTTGAGGGCAGTTTTACAGGAATTTTACAATTGAAATATGCAAAATGTCTCACCAAGACCCACTTTCTGTACAAACCTGCAGCTAGATTTTCAAAATCATGCAAAGAAGTTGTAGTTATAACTATATTTACCTCTTTCAAATGACAGATTATTGGCCTTAAAATACATCCACCTTTCTAGTGTTAATGAATGCTACATCTCCCATCTCCTTTGCCATTGCAGTACACGCATGTAAGCCATACCCCTCTCATGCCTGAAATATTCTTAATTTAAATGTGGTGTAATCTCTTCCTTTTCCTGTGGCAGCATCCAGTTGTTATATGTGTAAATAGATGTAAAAACCGGCAATGTGATTCAGCGTGAATAGGATTTTTCATTCAGCGTGAACTTGCCGTCGCCATCATGGAAAACTGCACACATACAGTATATACCTCAGGTTTTCCAGTCACGTTTGACTGCTGTTTGCATTTCTTCAACCTGCAGTAAACCTATGGCCAGGTTGACACACACTGGAATGTTTGACACTTTGTTTGAAGTCCTTTGAGTTGATGTTTAAATATGCAAGACTACACCTGCTATTAACCCAGTTCTAGTTCCTTGTTTACTCTCTCTTACCCGAAACTACAAAGAAGCTACAGGAATACGAGTCGGTTCTCCCTTGCCTGCCCTCAACATCTTGATGTCGTCTCTGTAATGAAAATTTCCTACAGATCACATGAAATCAAAACAACAAAAGAGGTTTACAAATGTTTATTTTACAAAAGAAGAGCTAGAAACGATGTGAGTAGAACTTTATAGATCAGTCTAACTTGTGTGGGCTGTTTGTAATACCGTAGCGGCGGTGCAGTCTTTGCAGGCAGAACCAAATGTTTATATAATACTACAGATAAAAATCACCTGAGTTCAGAAAAAAACACTGGAGACACAGAAATCTGAGTCCAAAAGGGTTGAGATGTCTTGCAGACAGCTCAGGGAAGGAGGGGGTATCATAAGGGGTCGATGGAGCCTTCAGAAAGACTATGAAAGTGGCTCTGTCTACAGTTTGGGCATCCTGGCGGCGTTGAGGCGCATGGACACACAGGAAGAACCGGCGGCGTAACGCATCTCTCTCAGCATGCCACTCCACTGCTTCTTGTCATCCTCGTACCTAACAAGGAAGAGGAGAAGGGGGAGAAAAGAATGAAAACATGGGCAAATGTTCTGTTTTAAGGCAATAATTCATCATGTTTCAGCCAGTTCATGAAAGCTTTTACATTTGCTCTTCTAAACACTCTGTGTCTGGTAAGTGTTTCCCGGGTGATGCGTTTTACGTTTCCAGCAGCAGCAACAGCGGTTTGTTTGCAATAACTAGAAGAAGAACTGGGAGCATGAGCAGCTATAGCCATGATGGCTGAACAGACAAAGAAAAGAGCGCCACCTACAGAAACTCAAACTTCATCAACAGAAAAAGACATCACAGTACTGGACACACTGTTTGACTGACAGGTGATCTCTGGGAGGTGCAGTGCAGAAACACCACAGCAATGAGCGCTGAGCACCAAAGATGTCACCAAAAAAAAAACAAGAATCTTGCGGATTACATGAAGTCTCTTCAACTCTTAGTGAGTGAAATGAAGAAAATGGTAACTGCTGAAAATGGGGAAATGCTATCAGATATCGCAATAGGTATCTCTGCAATCTCTCGGTCCCATGACCCATCTCTCTGTCCCATTCAACTCAAAGGACAAAGTGTCATACATTCAAGTGTGTGTCAACCTGGCCATAGGTTTACTGCAGGTTGAAGAAATGCAAACAGCAGTCAAACGTGACTGGAAAACCTGAGGTATATACTGTATGTGTGCAGTTTTCCATGATGGCAACGCCAAGTTCACGGTGAATGAAAAATGACTTACTGCCAGACATCGGTGACCTCTGAAGGAGCCACCTCTTTGTTCTCCATCTGGACGATCGCGAAGCCGCCCACAGCGTACAGGCAGCCCCCGTTGCTCACCAGGTTCACAGAGCTCCTCTCCTGGGGAAACTCTGTGAAGGGCTCCCACCTGAGGAGATCCACCACCACAGCGTTAGGGATATAGCAAAGTATGAGGTGGACGCACTCATTTTAGTGTTCTAATGCACCTTAACTCTTATCACAGGTGTCATTTAAATCCTTTGAATATTTCTGAACACAAGCTAAAAGGTAAAAAAGGATAAAACAGGTTCATACTTGTTTGTTCCGAAGTCGTAGGTTTCGCAGGCGGCGGTGAGGCCCTCCTCGTTGACTCCTCCTGCCACCACGATCTTGCCGTTGTGGATGACGGCTCCGAACATCGCCCTCGCTGTCTTCATGGCTGCCAGCTCCCTCCACTCCGACTGCTTGTGGTTGTACGCGAACATCTTGTTGAGGGCTTTGCTGTGGGGGAGAGGGGAAGAATTTTCAACGTCATAAGATATTACGGGATGAAGGCCTGATGTGGGCCACAACGTGTAGATCCTTTGCCTGGCTGCTTCAACTGCAAGTTTAAGTGTCTTGGTGTACTTCCATTTGAAAAATATTTGAGTTTAGCGTTGTTTCGGATCGCTTCTAATTGTTACAAAAAGCAGCTGCTTATTACAACAATGCAGCAAAGTACAGATATGATTTACAGAATTCATTTAGAGACAAAAGATGATTAAACATTTTTGTGGTCAGGGTTATTTGATTGTACAGCACATTGTATCATTACTGTATGCAATGTAAATATTATTACAGCACACGTCATGTTCAGGGTGTGGAAGATAATAAGGCTATCAGGATTATCAAGGAAGTAAAATCCAGGAAATGCAACAAGACAAGTCAGCGCAAATATTACTGTAATTTGAGATGGCAATTTAGATCAATCACTACCCAATCCACAATGATGCATACAGTATTGGGAATGTTGGCAGATCAGCATTTTCCATTATTGAATCACATTAGACAGTCTGGGATTACAAAAGGCTAACTAAGCTAACTAACTAATGCAGTGCAGCCCTGCAGTCTAGCTGAATGATAGACCACAAACAGCTGCAGCTCACAGCATATGGTCAGCCACACACACACACACACACACACACACACACACACACACACACACAAATTCACTCACTTGTCATCTGTCTTTCCTCCAATGCAGTAGACTAGTCCTTTGTGGGAGACCACAGCATGGCCGTGGATCTTCAGAGGAAGTTTCTTGGTCTCACTCCACTTCATCCTCCTAGAAAGGGACACAGGTGACAATTTGGTCAGCTTTGAGACTCTTGATACCTAAAATTCAGTCTCATTTTGTTCACGCCTTCAGGATCTCTGTCCCCTTGAATCCTACAGAGTTGGAGAACTGTGACACCATTTCTCTCTCTTTCTCTCTATCCTTCTCTCTCTCTTTCTCTCACTTTTTCTCAGATTTCCCATTACTCATGAGATGTGTTTATTGTTTTTGTCTGGACCTCAATGTGTTGCTGCTGTCTTGCCCAGGACCTTGATATATGTAAATGTTAGATTGGTAGATTTCCACATGGAAGAGCCAAATCCAATTGGATTTGTGACTAATTGAAATAAGCTAAATACCATAAATGTAAGTCACCTTCATAATGAGTGAAGAGACAATCTGAGCAACTTAGGTAGGTGAGATCACATGAAGAACGACTGTTAAATAAACCACAGATATTCCTTTTAGAGGGCAGTCATTAGTAAGTGTTTCAAGCTAATTATCACCTGAAAACTTTACAAATGGTGAGAAATAGAGTGAGAAAGCATGGAAGAAAGAAAGAAACAAATAAAGTGATTCCATGTCATTTACATCATACTGTTCACTATAAGTTCTTCAAGCTAATTATCACCTGAAAACTTTACAGGTGGTAAGAAATGGTGTGAGAAAGAAAGGAACAAACAAACAAACAAAGTGATACCACTGACTCGACATCGTAGCACATCACGCTGTCCAGTGACTCGTTGCTCTGGAGGTCTTTTCCAGCGACAGCAAACAGCAGGTTCTCGCTCTCTCCGATGTTGAAGAGGCATCTTGGGGAGGGCATGGGTGGCAGGGCGACCCAGTCGGATGAAAGTGGATCCAACTGCAGGGAAAAAACAAATGTTGGGGGAATCCATTATAGCGGAGAGTGGAGAAAGCATCCTCTTAGCACCCATTAGCCCTCTGCCTATATTTCCTCATGAAGAAGCGAATGAATCATCGTACTGTATAGCATTCCCATATTGATTATGCTGTAAAACGTCTGTATCAGAGGCCTTTTTCGCTGGTATCGCTCTTCAGCATCAGTATTGTTTATTCCAGGGATGGGCAATCTGGGAAATATAATCTTCCTGTCGATTGCAGAAAGAATTGGGACAAATATATACTCAGTGACCCAATCACACTCATCCTTGCGTGGTTACACACTCAAAAATTCAGATGAATCTCTGTCCCATTTTCCTCTCCTTTGTTTGTGGTCTGATCTCCATTAAGGCTATGAATCATTGGGATGAAAGGAAAAAGGGAAGTTTGGATGCTTCCTGTGCAGGACGGTTTGTGAGCCAAGTAGACAGATAATGATGCATTATTTTCTCCAACAATGTGCATGGATAAGGATTCGTAATCACAATACAGAAACATTTGAGACACTAACCATTACATCATTTTCCAACCCTGCAAACATCCAGCAGTTCAGTTTTATGTAGCATTTTGCAATAAAGAAGCAATAAACTAAAGGATTCTGAGTAATCATGTATGATGAACTGGCTTACCATATAGAAATAACACTGCAGGGGCAGATCCTTGTTTTCCTCATCCACAAACAGTCCTCCAATGATGTAGAGCTGGTTCTTCTGCGACGTCACGCTGACGTGGTTGCGCGGCACCTGCTCCGACATGGCTGCCAGGAAGCACTCGTTCTCGATGACGTCATACGCCACTGCCGCCGTGTCGTTGATCATCAGGATGAGGTCGCGTGCGTACATGCCATGTCTGCGGTTGTCATTCAGGAAACCGGGGAATGGGTTGTCCTCTTCGCCTCCATCCTTGTCCGCCCCCTCCTCCCCCTCCTTCTTCTTGGGTACCTCCGGAAGTTTCCCCTTGAAAGCATCTCTGATGACCTGGATCTTCTTCTGGAGCTCCGGGTCGGCCTTGATGATGTCGTCGGTCTCCACCTTGTCGTGGAAGTACTTCTCCGGCAGCAGGCGGAAGCGGACGCAGTCGAAGGCATCTGCCAGGACCTTGATGCGGCTCTCCTTGTCGTGGCGGACCCAGGCCATTAGGGCCTCGAACACCAGCTCCTCTTTCTCCACGTTCAGCGAGTCTCCGCCAATGACGGCGAACAGTTCGTGGGCAGCAAGCTGGAGGAACTCATCCTCCTTGTAGAGGAGCTCAAAGCGGTCAGCGATGTAGTTGCGTGCAGCCACAGCCAGCCTGGGGCAGTTCAGCACCAGGCCCATCCTGAAGATGGCCAGGCAGTTGCCCAGGGACAGCTTCTTCTGAAGGTAGTTGACGCACACAGTAAAGACAGAGGGGATCTGGAAGCGGTTGGCCACAGCAAATATGTCCTGAACGTTGTCATCGGTGAGGTCGATCTCAGCCGAGTACAGGTACCGGATGACCATGTCCAGGACGGTGGGGTTGACATCCTCCAGCACCACCTCCTTGGTGTTCTCCGCCTCCTTGCCATCCGCTGTGAAGAAGATCTCCCTGAAGTAAGGGCTGCAGGCGGCCATGATCAGCCGGTGGCAGGGGAAGCTGCGGTCACCCACCTTCAGGGTGCAGTCCACAAACTTGTTCTCATTCAGCAGCTCTTTCAGCCCGTCCTGGAGCAGGGTGCTCTGGAACAGGCGCAGCTCCTCCTTGATGGCATTAGGGTCCATTGTGCGTCAGGAGGGGAAAAGGCGAAGAAGGGGGTTTGCGGAAAGAGGAAGGAGACGGCGGCCACAGGTCCTCTTGGCAGTCAGTCCTGGCTGGAAAAGACAGAGTAGGGAAAAGGTTCCTGGTCTGAAGACGCTGCAATTTAATCCTGTCCCCCTCTAAATATAGCTCCCTCTGCCCCCTGCCTGCTTCACCAACGGTGGAATCTGACTGGGCCGAATCAGTACAAGCCTTGGCTCTAGCAGCTGCTGTCACAGACTGAAAGAAGCAACTGGCTGTTCGGGCTGGGGATATGCCACCATGATTCAGCTCCCAGAGTGTCATGTGGCTGGCTAGCAGTGGAGACAATGCTGTCAAAGCTATTGAATAGCATGGCTCAAGCTGAACGCATTACTGGGAGTGTATTTAGAGATATCAGTGTCATATCTGAAAGTATTTTCTATTCTATCGGCTTTGGACAGATTATCCTTTCATTTGGTGTCTGCTCTTCATTCATTCATTCACTCACCCATTCATTCTCTTACAGCCAAACTGATGTACTGATTTGGCCTCATATATACTTAGCCTATATGCATATACAACAGATGTTTCATATTCAGCAATCCATATTTAACTAAGTAATTGAGACTGGTAGTAACATATGTAAGTAACAACTGTAAGTAAATCCATAAATGCTAGTCCATTTCTCTCAGATGCTTCCCACTTTTAGTCTACTTAACGCGTTGAAATTGTTGGCAACATTTGTTTACATATCCCCCCATCTATTTTATTGCCTTTGTTTTAACATTTTATCATTCTTATTGCTTATTTGTGTATTCAATGTATGTGCTTATATTCTGTTTCCCTTTCCCTGCTGAATCCTATTACTTTTACTGCTGCAATGACCTTATTTCCCCACATGGATCAATAAGGTTTCATCTTATCTTATCTTATTTTTATTATCTTATCTTCTCTTATCTTTTCTTATCTTCTTATCTTATCTTATCTTATCTTATCACTTAGTGTCTTTCATTTAAGCCAATCCTAGAAAACATTACCCACAGTGAAATAAGTCACCAAAATGGATGGCAGTGAGCACAGCGCTGCATTATTTAAGTCAGATTGAGGAAACGTCGTACTATAAATGGATCACAAAAGTTTGGGTGTGTTGGGTGCAGCAGCTGCGTGTAAAACAGGTGAAAGGCAGACAGACAGTTCTGTCCACCAATCAGCATGGCTCGTCCTTTTCCCCGTTGGGTTTATTGTTCAACAGGGTGAGATCAGCTGCTTGGGTGTGTGTGTGTGTGTGTGTTGGGGGTGGGGTGTAGTTCTCTCTTGCTCTGCAGATGAACCCTGTAAAACACTCTCTACTCTCAATCAGCAAGGGACTCTTAACACTCAGGCAAAATATTCCTTTGTTTCATTATCAGATACGGGAAGATAAATGATCTAAGCAGGTTGACAGTCACAGATGTTTTTAATATAAAATGTATAAAAGGACAATTAAGGGAGGCTGAAGTGACTGGACTAGTAGGATCCTACATTGTTGAGCCTTATTTCTGTGGCCTGATAAAGCGTTGAGGAGTGTGTAGAGTTAGGTAACAGCTCTCCTGTGGGCAGCACTAAAGATAGATCAGACTATGCCACTTGTCGAGGAGTGTCTAACATGTAATTTAAGCACAAGGAGAGAGCGGATCCTGCGTAAGAAAGCACAGCCACTTCCCTGCAATGTCACAGACGATTACTTCATCGAATTTGAAATAACTTTTGCTAAAGACCAGGTTTTCACATGTGTATTTATTCATTTTTTTGTACAATATTTCAGTAAGTATGATGATTTTGCACACATACAGTATCAGTTTAGATTTATTAAAAATGTTTAACATCACTTGACCTTGCAATGTACAATACTTATGGATTTACAGTCAGTACAACTACATAATGACATACCAGTCGCTCAACAATGGAAGTAATTTAAAATTTTGCTCATATCATGGTGTCAAATGCCCTCATCATAGCTCCAACTTTAGTAACAAGAGCATGTCCAGTAGAGGGCAGTATGCAACTCTGTGTGTGTGTGTGTGTGTGTGTGTGTATGCCATCTGTCCATCAATATTGTGTAATGTAGCTTAGACAAATAGATGAACTTTATACAGTTTCATGAGTTATGGTAAAAAAAAAAAGGATGAAACAACGTAAACACAAAACATCACATTTTCATTCATAAAATCTAAAAAATAAAAAAAACACATTCAAATGCACAAAACTATTCCTTGAAGTTACAGAGCATCAGTCATTTTGATAAAAAAAAAATAAGGAAAAATATATTTTATTGATATAAGTGACAGCTTTGATGAGAGGCTTCATTTCTGTGATGAGTTACCGGCTCTCATGATTATATTTAAGGACTTAAACAGGTAAAAAACACCAATGTCATTATTTCCCAGTAAAACAAAAACATAGCCTACAGTGGAGTGAGAGTAGAAAATAGTAGAACAAAATGGGTACAGTGTGTTTTTTTGTGGGACATTGATTGACTGATTGATACCATTCATGATGCTGACACTGACGAGGCACCAGAGGTTTTATTGATCACGATGTTGAGCAAATAGTCAACTTTCTCACAACCCTTCGCAGCATTCACACACTTATATGCAAAGCAAAAAAAAAAAAAAAAAATCGACACAGATCATCGTGTCCCACCGCTTTTGAAAAACCCCAGGGAGCTGGAAACAGGCTGTACAAGTGCTCATCTGTATTCCTGAGTAGGAGTGATGGCATATCTTCTGCGTTAGATGCTGATCTACTTTCTATTGCGTAAAAATAAGACACACACCGGCGGTATCTATCTATCAAAGCCAGACTCTCTGTCGCTGCAATTAGAATAGGATAATTTATAAGTACAATAAGTGCTACAGGAGGGGATGGTTTGGTGCTGTGTGTGCGTTGTAGAGTTGTGGTACCAAGACAGGAACTGGAATGCAGTGGTTTCTGACAGTGTACATGTATACGCCTGAGAATTATGCAAAAGAATTTTACATAACCCTATGAAAGATTGCCAGTATTAGCTGCCCCCTCCTTGAAATGAGATCTACAGCAGATGTATGGCAGATGCCTTCGCTCAGCCTCCTATAAAAAAGGAGAAACATATGACAATGTCAATACTCTCGAACATTCGGAACCAATAAAACTATTATGACCTCTCTTCGGCTGAGGATATTGCAAAAAATCAAAGCATATAATAGCTTTGCTGCATGACGGGCTATGTGTGATAGACATAAATGACATTAATATGACAGGAATGATGTTTTTTATGAGAGTGTACCGGTGGATCTGGCTAGCACACACGTCCTCTTGCACTCTTCTTCCGTGTCAAAGCGGTTATTGTTGCCGTTGCAGCCTCCGTACCAGAACTGGGCGCAGGCATTGGCCTGCTTGTCATAGTACCAGCGGATGTTATAGTCCCGACACGTTCCCTGGTCCAGGACCAAGGCACAGCGGGGGTTCAAGGGTACAAACTCTGGAGGAGGAGAGAGAGAAAAACGTCATATGAGGGGAAAAATAATGCTACAGCAGATCCAAGAGATCCAACCACACATCCTCCTTCAAGAACCTGTCCACCCAACTACACCTCCTCCTCTAAGAACCTGTCCATCCAACCACACCTCCTCCTCCTTTTGTACCGCAATATAACACAACCTGTCCTCCTCCAGGGCGCCATCTGCTTCTTCCCCATGCTCTCAGTCACAAGCAGGAGCAGATTCACTAAAATCATCCAAGCAGCATAAAAAATAATTGGCCTCCCCGCTCCTCACCTACATGACCTCATTATTAAAGCCGTCAGTCACAAAGTGCCCATCATAGTCCATCCCCGCTTCATTCTCCACCCCTCTGGTCGCAAGACGCAGGCCCCCAGCTTTTATAGGAAGGCCAGGTTGAAGAAAAGCTTTGTTCCCTCTGGCGTACGCACTCTCAACAAACTGGACAGGAACTTGATGCCACGTTGGGCCCATGTGGTCAAATCTGCCCGTCCATCAAATGTGATGGACTATATCTCAGCTGATATCTCTGACACCACTGGTCTGATTTTGAAAAACTTGGAGAGACGATGCATTTTGACACCGTGTTGTGGTGTATGCAAATTACTCTGACTGGCCTAATGAGGGCACTATAATTAAAGATTAAAATTTTTAACTCAAACATGATATGTCAGAGACAATTGGTCTGACTTTGATCAAACTTTCATTTGATTTGACTTTGATTTAAAACTTTGAAAGGCTATAACTCCACACCGTAAGTCCGACTGACTCAAAACTTGCTACACAAATCCATTAAATCGTGGTGCTATAATTCTGTTATTCCTAAAACTTTTAACTCAAATGTATTATCTCAGACACAACTGGTCTGATTTTGACAAAACTTGGAGGGATGAAGCATTTGGGCATGTGCTGGCATTTAAAAAAAACTGACTGATATAGCATGAGTATGAGTATGCTATGAGTAAAGGTCAGAATTTCAAACTTTGAAAGGCCATAACTGCTACACCAGCGGTCCAATTTTGATGAAACTTGGAGGGATGATGCATCTTGTTTCTGATTGGCCCGAGGGGGGACTGCATCATTCGTGGGGGCGACATGTTTCACTTGTTGATCTTCATCTTCTGTTGATACTGTTCCTCTGTAATTACTGTCAAACTGTTTGTTGTGGATCGCTGTTCTGTTTTGTAACTGTGTTGTGCTGCATGCACTGGCTGTGACAAAGAATTTCCTCTTGAGGTCAATAAAGTATAATTACCTAACTCATATACTGTACATATACAAGAATAGACAATAATAAACTAGACCAGAATACAATAGAATAGAATTGAATAGAACAGAATAGACGTTCTCTACCTTTGGGAAGAGCTGGTCTTGGTGTAGGCACATGCTGTACAGATGTACCTGAGGATGATGTAGTTATATTTGTAGAAGATGATGAAGATGAGGAAGAGCCTCCTGTGTTGGAGGATGAAGAGCTTTCCCTAGCAGGTTGGACGGGTCTGATTGATGAGGTGTTACGGTGAAAGGTGTCCCCACGTTCGCTTCCCCAGTTTGACGTCTCGACGTGCACGTTCTGCCCTCCTCCCTGGTGGTGACCCTAGGACAGAAAAACAGCAAACAATAAGATTATTTTTTTATATATATATTATATATATTTATAATTAATAACTACTTGTACCTTTGCACTCTTGTGTTTAGAACTTGTGGTCATACACAAAGTGATAATCATTACTTTTGGTTATTATTTAAGTGTATATGAGTGTCTCTGAGGTTATTTAATTTCTTTCTATTTTCTTTCTCTTTTCTATTTTATGACATTTGAAGTTATGTAATATTATGCCATGGTATAAGAATATATAACAATTTATGCCACACATCACCTTCTTCGTCTTTTATATGTCATATTATAGTACTATAAGGGCAGTACTATATATTTGAAAATGTATTAAATTTTTTCCTGACAGGAAGATGTTCCTAATGTATTTAAAGCAACAATGTTCAGGCAATGCCGTGAGCACCATTGCCCATGAGAGTTGCCCAACATTTTGCCCGGCCAATCATTGGCTTAAGAAGTGTTATAAAGCACGTTCCATACATGTCCTGCACTGGATCCTTTGCTGCTGTGGTGGGTGCTTTCCCCTCTGCCGCCCTGACTGTGAGTGCCGGTGCCGGTCTGACGGCCGTTATGTATCTCCTGCTCGCTGGTGGGCCGGTACCCGTAGCCACCGACCGCATAGTTGCCATTGATGACATTCCTGTTGCCGTTGCTGCCATAGCCGTTGTTGCCGTAGCCGTTGTAGCCGTTGGTGACTCGGTTGTATATCAGGGCTCCGTTCTCGTCCTCGCAGAACTGGCTGACCAGCTTGGATTCAAGAGCTGAGTGAGGGAGGCACAGAGAGGGGAAACTCAGAGCCACAGTATAGACTGAAGAGAGATTGGTCATTACTTTAAAGGAATGTCTATCAGCTGACAAAAGGCACTAAGGAAAAGAAGTACAGTGATTTTTAGCCTCTGTGAGATATTGTGTCTATGAAACATCAGACATTAGGTCTACATTTCCAAGATGCAAGTTTGGTGTTCAGGGGGTTTCCCACAACAACCAATATGGAACCAGTAATTTTCACTAGCAGAAGAATTTGAAGCAGATGTAGTGAAGGCGAACTGAAACAGTGTGTATTGCAACACAACAGAAGAATCAGTGATCCTGAAGACATAAAGCTGGCCTGTCGCTCTCACCTGGCAGGGTGTTGAAATCATCAATGAGGAACATGTGCTCGCTATCTGGGTCAGAGGCGATCAGATTCAGCTCTCTCAGGAACTCAGCCTGCGTCGGGTCTGATGTATTCACGATCCCCAGAGCGAACATCTCAATATTGGCCGCGTGCGCTTCCCGCACCGCAATGTCCAGCTTCACCGGCTCCCGCTTGTCCGTCTGCCCGTCCGTGATCACGATGGCCACCTTGCTGACTCCTATGCGGGAACTGTAGAAAGCCTCCTGCGTGGCTTTGCGGATGGCCGTCCCGGTGTAGGTGCCCTCTCCCATGTAGGGGATGTTCCTGATGGCCTGCTTGACGTCCTGCTTGGTCATGTAGCGGGCCAGGTTGAACTCCAGCTTCACCTCCAGGCTGTACAGCACCAGGCCAATTCTGGTGGCGTTGCGGCCCACCGTGACCCGGTCCACCAGGGCCATAACAAAGTCCTTGATGATCTCAAAGTTCTCCGGGCCCACGCTCTCCGAGCTGTCGATGACAAACACCAGCTCCATGGGCCGCTCCTTACATTTGATACCGCATCCTGGGAAAAAAGATCACATCAATATGTGAGATCATGCCTGGTTCGCTCTGTGGAATCTGTTCTAATGACTTACAGATAACATGAGGATATGAGATATGAGTGGCTCACATTCAGAAACTTGACTAAAGCTTCTCTTATAACATTTGTAAGGTTAAATGAATACTGAAACAAACTGAATATTACAAGATGTTTTACCACAAATCTCCTTGATCATTCGAATGATGTCCTCCCTCTGAAATGAATACACAAATTCACACAGTATGAGCACAAACAGAAGATCAAGCGCTGTAACTGAGGTGAGAGTGAATATTAAAGTGGGAGGACTTACAGTAAGGCCAGCTTCACCTTTGACCCCAGGTCGGCCCTAAGATGAGAAAACAAAAAAAGAAAGTGGCTGTTAATCAGTTTGTATAGTGAGACTTAAATTAGAGAGCAATCTTTCTATAAAGATAGTTCATACTGAATCTTCATATTGCTATTTAAAAGGTGATATTGAATGAGTCAAGGGATGAATGAGGTGTGAAGTCACAGGTACAATGAACTACATTACACAGCAGCAGAGTTCCTGCAAATTTTTGCTAATTACATTTCATGTGTCCATGACTATTTCATCACACATTTCCCTGACAAGTATTTGCCAGCGTCTATGCTCAAATGTGGTTGATTTAATTGTCCTATGCCTTTTATTTTTGACAGCTACAAATATGATGCCGGAATCAGGAAAGGTGTTTTTCAGGTCAGTATTCCTTCAAAGCTACGTAGATCTACCAGCAACCAAGACTGACGTTAGAGAATGATTATGAGTCAATTTCTATTTGATTTCTGAATCTTTTTTTGCTATGGATCGTTTTCCATAACATTTATAGACCTGGAAACATGAAGGTAGGAACCTTATAGGCTTCCGCACAGTAGTATATAATTCATGGACTTCTAAAAAGCATCATTAGCATGACTCACAGCTTGCCCATTGACTCCTGGGTCACCCATATCTCCTTTGATTCCCTTCAGCCCCCTCTCCCCCGCCGAGCCACGGTCACCCTGTCACACACAGCAAGGCAAAAGGTCAGCGATAAGAACATAACACAGCATAATACAGGCATACACACACACACACACACACACACACACACACACACACAGACACAAGCCCACAGACAACATGGTGACTCACTTTAGCCCCAGGGAAGCCATCTCCAGGTGGCCCCCTTGGCCCTGTCACGCCCTGGGACCCCTGCTCACCCTGAGTCAAACACACAATACAGTTGGTGAGAAAGGTAGACGGGTGCACATTCTCTTACCCGACTGCAATCCATGTTGATACAAATGCATGTAGAGAAACAGATAGGTGTACCGATATACTCTATATCCCTAAACACATCCATATCTCCTCAACAGTCAGGAAGGACAACAAATCAAACCTACCTTTGGCCCCTGAATGCCTTGTCCTGGAGGCCCTGTTGGCCCTGGTGGGCCAGGTCGTCCACTGTTACCCTGCAGTGCAGAGGATAAAGGAAGCATAGCCTTAGCATGGACCTTACTTCAACAACGGCCATTTTAAACTTACATAACACTTGGGTTGGGAAACACTACCCGGTAGAGCAAGTAGCCTACATCAGGTGAGTGTTTGGTTGGAATGAAAACCTGCAGACTCTTGGAATCTAGTAAGCTAGCTAAATTCCCTGCTAAATTCAAGCAATTACAGTTTTAGGCTAAGCCTAGTTACTCCTGAGATTGCTAGCTAATTTAACTGTTAGGTCTATCTGCAGTCTGTGTTGAAGTAACACTAGTTTTGTATAACAGTCTTCCAGATAGAGTTTGCCACGCTGAGTGTGGTGTAATTCAAAATGGCCGCTGGGTCAAATTGACCAAAATCTAATAGAAGAGCATGTTATAGTACAACAAAGCCAGAGCAGCCATATATCATAATCTATAATTTATCTACTCCATCTAACATGGAAAGCATAAGAAATGGAATATGATTTTGATATATGAAAGTGAGACACACTATGAAATATTTGTTTTCTATCTTGAGACTTTTGTCTTGGAAATATAATTTTTGAGTTTAGGATTATTCCTATTTTTGAAACACTGAGTCATGAATCTCTGGCAACACCATTTTCTCAAAATAGACGAGGGCTGGAGTAATAACCATCCAAAATGTGACCTGCTTTCTCAGTTTTACCATTTGACTGTTTTAGTGGAGTCCTTAAATAAATCGCACCCAGTGATGCGTGAAGCCCTCAGACCTGTAGCAACACTGGTCAGAAGCCTGCAGGGAGTCTGGATGTGATGTCTGAGGACATCTGGGCTGGGTGTTGCGGTGGTTAGGCCTGTTGGGCCAGCACTTCTCATTAGACACATATGTCTGTGGAGATTCACACACTGTGCTGATGTGTCAAAGTGCTGTAGGGAAAATCATGATAAATGCCCTGTACAGATGAAATGCATGTAACTGGCAGCCTTTGAATACAAGGCCCCTGTGGTGGGCATGTTCGCACACACAAGATGAAGCACTACTTTTTAATCTGAGACTGTCTGACAAGAGCTGAGACGTAATTCTTCTGAGGATATGACTCAATCACAACCATCTGCTTGTATGTCAAATAAAATTACAGAAGGCTCTCTGCATAACTAAACAAATTACAGTGATGTCCTTGACTAGTGGTTGCAGAAACAGAGCGCAAAAATCAAATCTTTCATAAGTTTGAACAGAACGTAATCTAAAATGCGAAAATTATGAGGTACCGGCGGTCCTTGGAGGCCTTCACCTGGAGGTCCTGGTAAACCTGGCAACCCACGGAAACCGATATCCCCCTGGAAAGATGGAAACAAACTGAAGATGTATGTATGCATTCACATACTACATAGCAATTGATCAAACAAATTAGCTTTAGTATTGAGTCTTAAAATCTGGTTTCCTTTCATTTGTTTCCTTCAACAAATGAACAAATCTGCCAAGGGAGTGAGATAATTTCACTTGTTTCCAGTGCAGATGCATTTATCTCAACAATATAGTGAAATAAGGCAGATCACTACACCAGTGTAGTGATCAAGATTTTTTTTTTTAATCAAGTTGGTTTGAATTGGAAACAAAGGAAATTATCTCACCACAATGGCAGTTTTTTTCAATTATTTTAAGAAAAAATAAGATTTTAAGACTCAATATTACAATAAACGACTTGTTAAGATGGACATTTTTGCAGTATAAACTTAAGATAAGAATGCATAAATGTACATATCCACACACACACACACACACACACACACACGCACACATGCACACAAGCAAAACTACACTGGTCCGCAAACACATGCACAAACTCACACACAGGTAAAAACATCACTTTCTTTATCTTTTTCTCATTTGCTGCCAACATTGCCTTACTTCACACACATTATTCTTGGTCTGACAGAACCAAGGTCTCACCTTTGGTCCTGGGATGCCGACTCCTTCCAGGCCGGGTTCTCCTGGAAGCCCAGGCAGACCAGGAGGGCCCTAAACAACACGGGACATGAAGGTGTAGCATGTAAAACCCTGCTTCTGGAACCACATGTACCCCTCCTGCTATAAATTCAAATCCTTTCCTACTGTGTCTCCCTCTTCCCCTTCCTACGGTCTCAATAAAACAAAACATACTCAGAGGAGTGCGCTGCACACTGTCTTTGAAGAAAAATAAAGGAACTACTGTAACTTTTGGTGATAGATGTAAAACTGATGGATAGATGGATGGAATTGATGGATAGAACGGGGAAGACAAAAGACAGATGGACGGATGACTAGATGTGTGGCAGTGCATAGATGGATGGGGTGAATGTGCAGATTTATGGGCAGACAGATGGGCGTATCGGCGTCGAAATCGGTTCCTCACCGTGGGGCCGGGATATCCGTCTCCTTTGGGACCAAATGGACCTGAAGGGCCCGAATCCCCACGGTCGCCCTACAAAGCACACAGATACAGATAAGCCAATAACTCATTCATACAAAGAATACAAAGTGATTTACAGGAAGGTTTTCAAAAGAAGGAAAAGCGGAATGTAAGTGGACGCATGTGCTTTCGACTCACTCCCTGGGCACTGTGCCATACATGCAAACAGGGGAATGTCAAACCTACAAACATGCTATAGAATTAGGTGAGATTTTGCTGCAGATTTTTTTTTTTCACATTTTCTCTGTTTTTGTTGGATGCTGACAAATGGCATTCCAACTCCAATATCACCCCAAAAGCAAGAGCACTTCTTACATTCAATAGACGATGATGTTGATCCAATCTTTTTAAAAAAAGGCCTGCACATGGGCCACTAGATAGCCTATGATACGTTCAGTTGATAATTGATTTCCCAAACAGGCGGGAGATACAGCAGGGCGCATGGCAAGTCAGATGTTATGCTGTGCTTGCATTGGTTAAGTGAAAATCTGACTTCAAATGTGCGTTATGACTAATGGTACAGACAGGCTTCCCAGACACGGATGAAGCTTAGTCATAAGTAATGCATTTTGTTATTGAGAAAGGTTTATAGTGAGTATTACCTTTGGACCAGGCAGTCCGTAGCCAGTCTCCCCAACTGGACCGGAAGGACCAGGTGGGCCAAGATCACCCTAGGACACATTCATGATTTTAGGTATTTTTAATGCTGCTACTACCAAATTTCAAATGTTCCTAATGATAGTGACATTACCATCGCTGTAAAACAAGCGCAAATTGCTGCCAGTGGGGTGACATAATTCCACTTGTTTCCAATGCAGTTTCAATTGTTTCAGGAATGTTCTAGAAACAAGTGTCAGTATCTTGAAACAATTAGGCAGATGACTCTGCTAGTATCAAGAAAAACACTTGATGTGAGAAAGCTCTTGGAACAAGTTTAACTGCATTGGAAACAACTGAAAACATCTCACCCCCATTGGCAGATTTTTTTCACTTGTTTTATGAAAAATAAGATTTTACTCAATACTTGATTAATGATGACCTGTTAAGATGGATGTTTAGGTAACATACAGTTTTATCAGTGTTATCAGAAGTGAGAGCAGGTACCTTGGGTCCGATGATGCCACGGCCCGGCAGACCAGGTAAACCCAGTCGGCCCGGTGTCCCTGGTTCTCCCTGATTAAAGTCAAAGCAAAATCAATAACTCATAATTCATCTTTCCTCATCATTCCTCGTCATTTATACATTCATTGTATTTCAGCAGGGCCATAGACTCAAGGTCAAAGAGTTATTTCCAGTAAAACAGAGCTCTGATGACAGGCATAATGTCCCAGTGCCAAAAAGTATAGTATTATTTCATGCCTAACGATGATTTAAAAGCTCACCTTCGCTCCCGAGGGTCCAGCGATGCCAGGCGGACCAGCCAAGCCTCTTATTCCCCTTTGGCCTTGGTCGCCCTTACAAGCCACACAGGGAATGCTATTACTAAACTGATGACTGTGACTGAACTTATAATGATGCGGCAATTATGGAAGGCCCAGTGGCTGATATGCAAAACGGGAAACCAGGGAATATAAAACAAATTAGCTGAGGTCAGAACTCAAGTAGGGGAATCGTTTTACCTTCTCACCCTGGGTGCCGATTCCAGCAGCACCCTCTGCCCCCCTCAGACCTACGGCACCTGGCTCACCCTGTGGACACACACACACACACACACACACACACACACACAATGAATGACAGAATTCCTCTTGAAGATCTTTAGGGGTGTGAGACTGAGGTAAATAGCCGTGCATGGATGGGTGATAAGTCAATCTACCTTCTGCCCGGGGGCTCCGTCCTCTCCTGGCAGACCTGGCAACCCAGCCAATCCCGACGCTCCTGGCTCACCCTGGGGACAGAATAATGGTTCTGTGTCAGAGCATGGATGGAGAACTTTCAGCACAGTAAAAGTATGGATGATATGGATTTCACTGGAGGGATTTGACCCACTTTAGCTCCAGGTTCGCCGGCCCCTCTCTCTCCTGTGGCACCAACCTCTCCTGGCAACCCTTGGTCTCCCTGTGTGAGACGACATGACAACATGAACTTGGCATCATCTTCAAACTAAATGACATTGCGAGCATGTGCATACGAACCTTGGGCCCAAGTAAGCCCTCTCCTGGGGGGCCTCTGCTCCCTGGTGGCCCCCGAGGCCCTTCCATACCCTGGAATGATAAACAGATAGAGAAATAATAAGAGATCCATTCTTGAGTGTTTTCAGTTTGTCACAAAATACTTTTTATTCAACGTTTCGAGGATCGAAACATTGTCAACAGTAAACTTTTGTGGCATGGAGCAAGTGTGCAGGCGTTACTCCTTTTATTCATTGACACAGTTCTTCTGATAGCCTTGCACCTACGTGATGTGCGTATAACTACTCCTTCAACTAAGAAAGAATGGCATGCCATTGCACATCTGAGAAATAAAACCTAATATGCAAAGCAGTCATGGTTTTGGCAGTGAAAGTAATAGTGGGAAGTGTGTTTTAATGATGCACTTGCCTTTTCGCCCTGTATTCCCACCCCAGAGAGGCCAAGAGGCCCTGGGAGGCCTGGAGGGCCAAAGTCCCCCTACAGATAAAAATAAGAATACATCACACTCAAATATCAAGTAGCACATTTCATGATTTATCACATGTGGAAAGCACCCAACAGCAAATTAGTCTTTGCAATGCTCCTATACATTTCCTGTTTGTTCAGTAATGAATACATAAAGAGTGCATTGCATTGCATGAGTACATTCATGTAGCAAAATCTGTCTTTACATTCTTTCTTTCCCTCAGTGACTTTTGCTAATTTGACATACTGTCTGTCTTTTCATCTGTCACATGCAACATTAACGTCATCAACTTTATTGCATTAACACACATAAACACCGCGGGCAAGATGCAATTGCAACACTCCTCCAGAATAGCGAGCTTCAGTGCTGACTGATTTGTCATTATCACGCAAACACATCGCAATTATCACTGTGATGAATTTCACCACAAGGCTGCAGTAAAAGTGCCAGGAAGATCCATGCCAAGAACCCCCCTATAAAATGCAAATCTCATCTCTGCTGAGACTACTTATTAGCTTTAAGTTTTAAAAGACACACTAAGTCTTCATTTGGGATTACTTAATTCATTCCTAAACACTAACGTCACCTATTCCTGTGACATCATGCGAATGACAGTCGTTGTTGTTTTTGAAGACTAATTATGTAACTTGAAAATGCATTTTAACTCATTATGTAACTTGAAAATGCCTTTAACTCAAGTCCAAGTTGCACAGTATTTGTCTCCTTGTCATCTTGCTGTCAGTGTTCGTGACCGAAAAGATGATCGAAAAGATTGGCAAACAAACTCAAAGGTAAAAAAAGAACACCGATGATTGTTGGCTCTCATCTGACTTTTTGTCTTTTGATGATAGTGAGGATGGAGAGTAGCCAACCAGTGCAGAGTTGTGTTCATTTTGCTGACTTTCCCACAGTCCTCAACCCAAACCCTTAAGTCTTGATCCCCCTAAGTCTGATTCATCACCTCTGTGCAGGGAGGCCTCCTATATAACACCTAGCTGAAAGCAGTCGCCAGTGGCTCTGCCCACTCTTTGCCCTTCTTCACAATAGGAGTCTGGGTTCATCTGCATGCTTGTGTGAAGGCCTTTCAGCCAGTCATCTTATTTACAGCCTCTGTGTACTGTACCTTGTCCCCTTTGATTCCGGCGCCTTGCTGTCCTCTGGGCCCCCGCGGCCCCTCCAAGCCTCGCTCCCCCTGTGAAGACAGACAGAGAAGTTAATGCCTTTTGCCTCCTGACACATCAGTTAAAGGGGAATGCCACCCTTTTTAAGAATTCACATTTTGTTATTTATGTGCTCCAGGAGAGTTCAGTCAGTGTTTGCGAACTTGCACCACTTTGTCCTAAAGCTAGAAAACAGACAGAAAACCATTGAATTGGTGACTGATGACTGGGCTTTAAAATCAGAGGCTGCTCCATTGACAATGAATGGGCCACTGACCTGATTTTGTGGCTGGACCATAAGATGTTAAATTGAGTTGTAACATCAAAATGAGGTCCATATTCCAGCATTGGTAAAAGGTATGAACCAGAATTTACTCTTAATCTTATGGGTCAACAAAGTCACTGCCCCATTCACTGTCTATGGAGCAGTGCCAGATTTGACATCCCAGTGACATCACAAATTCAAGGGTCAGTTCTCCAGTTTCTAGCCTTAGTAAAGAGTGGTGCAAGTATTGACTGAACTGTCCTGGGGCACAGGAGGAACATGTGTGAATTCTTAAAATGGGATTGTATTCCCCTTTAACAAATACATGAAAACACTGATGGTGCAAGACCAGAGGTGCCTACATGCAGGACACTGATACGCTATCTCGGTTTCTTTCATAAACACTGCTAAAGGTGATGACACATTCACAGAAAATCATGAGATACCAGCAATCCACACACTACCAACTTCGACAGAATAGACAGACCACCAACCAGCCACATGGCAAATGGATCCAAACTGTGGGCTTCCTGATTGAGGCTTGGGTAGACGTTTCCAAACATTCCGCTTTAATTTCTGTTTACGTTGATGTCTACATGCCAGGCTGGGGTTAGAGCTGACGAAGGATAGCTCTGTTTACAGAGACAGTAACCGCTGATGGACAAAAGGAAGAATGTAAAACAAAATGCGATGCTCGCCTCGAGGTTTTGATATATCTCAGACTAGCATGTTGCATCAGGACCCAAGGGGGGGGGGGGGGGGGGGAGTTTCTGAGCAAGACCAAAGGGTTGATATAAGTCTGACAGATGCTGAGATGCTGGGAGACATGCTTAGTGTCACTCTCAGTCAGTTTCACCAGGGTGGGTTTGGTACCAAGTGTGAGCAAATCAGCACTGTTAGACACAGAACCCACAGAAACCAGCAGAAAGCTTCTCAAAGTCACTGTAAAGTTATTAAGAGTTCAAATTTGACTTGAAGTATTAAAAACACACAAAAAGGAGAAGAGAATAAACAGTGAGGGATTAGACCAGTAATCCAAGTTGACACTAAGTACACTGGGAAGTAAGTGTATGCCATAATGTCTTGCTGTATGATTCTGCTGAAAAGTCAAATTTCCCCTGAGAAAAATCCCCTGTGTCTCCTGTATTCCAGAGGCCAAGGACAGTGGAAACACAGTCGGAGACACAGATGTACATTGATTAGCACAGCGACGCCATACTTGCATACCAGCACCAGCATTATAAAGTAGATTCATTGTCATAACACCATGATCTGCCATTTTGGCACACAAGCCAAGGTGCTAATGATGTGGAAAAGGATGATATTGTGGCTGAGCTCTTGTGAATCTGGAGCTTGTTGGGACTTGTCATGTGAAGAACGCCGCTCAGAACGAGGCCGCCATCTGTGAGTCCGCGGTCAATCTCCTGCTGAGGAAAAAACGAGCACCCTCGAGGCCAATCTCAAACGGTCGGAGATACACCTCCTCCCCCTACTCAGGGGTGGAAACTAGCTGTCACCCTTTCCAAGGAACGGCATCAAATGATAAATGGGATGAATATCCGGGGAAGTGGAAAAATGAAGAATTTCAGGTGAATTACAGTTATCGCGGCCCCTCTGCTGCTATTGCAAAACAGTCAAAAGTGATTACATTTATTACTTCCACGCATTCCATGAACTTAACTTAATTTAACTGGGCTTATCTAGATTTATCAGAACAATGAAAGGTCTGATTTACACCTGCGATTGGAAAGCCAGTGCTCCCATGTTACATAGCAAAATTTCCAGCGTTAATGAGTGTTGATTTTCCAGTGACAATTACTCAGAGTTGACAAGTGTTGATTGGAGAGTCGTTTTCCCACTCATAGAGCTGATATGGCTCTGGGGCGGCTGTTCAAAAATATCTGAAAGTGTTAAATTAACTCTGATGGATGTGGCTGTTCAAAACTATTAAAAGTGTAAAATTAACTCTGATGGATGTGGACTCATATAAACTCTGGCAGTGTTGGTTTTTACGCTCTCTGAGGTAAATTAACAGTGACTATTTAGTGCATGAGGACACCTACTGTGTGTGAAATCCCAGCATTACATTGTCCACGAATGCAATGCTTTGTATGTTGTCATGCTTCTTTCAAGTCAAGGAAGGGAAGAAAAGCAAAATACTGTATCGTCCATGTTTAGCAGTATGTTAAGGGGATGAGCTGTAGCAGGGAACAAGTCTAGTCTTTGCAGATTGATCCTGTGTGTGTGTGTGTGTGTGTGTGCACCTGTGTGAGTGTGTGTAGAGAGAGAGAGACAGAGAGAGAATGTATGCCTGTATGTATGTGTGTGTGCGTCCAACCTGAGAAGACACAGACGCAGGGATGGACTCATTCTTTCCTTGCCGTCTTTCACTGGCTGACTCACTCTGTCATGTCTCAAGGTGTCCTGGGTATTTGCCTGTATTATCTTAGGCTTTGTCTCTCTACTCTGCACCGGCATGTTCTCCACCGTCCTCTGCTGGAGACGATCAGCGAACCAGATCGCGGGATGAGGTAATGAGAGCCGTCCCGCATTACTGTACAGTACGTGAATTTATGGAACTTCTGCGTTGTGTTATCGTCTCCTCTAACTGTACATGTCGTCAATTTCCTGTCATTACATCCTGGGATCTGGAGGCCAGACGGAGCCTTTTTACGCAGGTCAGTGGGTAGGTAGGCGAATTGGAAATGAATGCATGAAATGGGGTCAAGAGGGTTCAAAGCTTTTAGCTAGAGTGTATGATCTTACCCGGAAAAACTGTGAGCCCCAAGAGCGTGGGACGTAAAATCCGCCACTAACGCGAACTCACCTTCGGTCCTGGGAGACCCTCTCCTATGGGTCCTTTCTCCCCTTGGATCCCCTGTGGCCCTTGAGGCCCCTAAGTGAGACAAATAGCTGTTAATGACGCACCCTTGGAGGAACACAGAAAGTTGTATGCGTAACCTTTCATGTCGTGCTGTTAACGGGGTGTTAACGGAGTGGGTGGAACCCCTCGGTGTGTGTGCTGGCTCGGCTTTCGTACTCACTGGTGGTCCAGGTTCCCCGAGCCCCGGAGCTCCCGGAGGCCCCGCTCGCCCCTGGAAACCGATGTCTCCCTGTAGAGAGAGAGAGAGAGAGAGAGAGAGAGAGAGAGGATGAGACAGCAGCAGCAGCAGGTGGAAAAATTATGTTCTCATGACTTCATTTTTCCAAAACAGCGGGGTGGTAGAGTTCACCTTGGGTCCCGGAAGGCCGATCCCTGTTTCCCCTTGGATTCCAGGTGGCCCAGGAAGTCCCCGTTCCCCCTATAAAAGACAGGCAGGGACAGACACGCGTGAATACACACACATGCACACACACAGGCAAAAAAAAAACACACTTCATTAGTCTGATTCCTGGGTCCAAGGCTCCATTTGGACCTGATCCGACTTCAACAGAGCCATTTATTCTGATGACCAAGACCAGAACTCTCTTTGATTTCCTCTTATCTAGTTCCTCTTACTCTTCTCTCTCTCTGTCTCTCTCTCTCTCTCTCTCACACACACACACACACACACACACACTGTGTTTGTGTCTGTTTCTGTTTTTCCTTCCCCTAACGCCTCTACTACTCAGTTCCTTTCGAGGGGTCCAGGCATGTACTTTGGGGGGGGGGGTTCCAATAAAGTCCAATAAAGTCAAGACTTTATTGGTAAAGAATGCACTTATTCACATAGCAGCCGTAAATCATGGCCGCGGTGTGCAGCAGGAGGACACTAGGTGCTAAAGAGGGCGTGGACTTGTTCGTGGGTGCATACCGGTACTGTTTTTTTTTTTTTCTTTGCCTTTTCAGGCAAGTTGGGACAATGTTTAAAGCCAGACATTAGTCTGCCATTCAGTTGATATAGGATGACAGTCAGACAATCGACAAGAACATTCTTCCAAAATAATTAAGGAGGGAACACTTGGTGGGGAGTGTGGGCTCATGGCAGAATTGGCAGCTATAACATGGGGGAACAGACAAATAGGCTGACAAGGTAATAACAGATGATGTCCTTCAGAGGGGTTTCAAATGTTCGAGCGGCGATGGACAATAATTCACAAGTACTATGATTATTCAATGCATACGCGGCCAGATGTATGGTCACCTGATCAGTGTGTCAGGTGTAAGGCTACTTGACATTTGTGAAGTTATTTATGCCCATGATAAATTGATTTAATCTAAATGCATTTCAAATGTCAGCTCCGTGAGTGTAATGTTTGATCGTCTGAGAGAACAGAACGTTTCCCTTCTGGAAAGGATAAAAAACTTGGATATGTTATATGTATTCTCCACAGCAACATTTCATTTTTCACCTCTGCCACTCCTCAGGTAACAAGTTCTACCTTTTCTTTGTGTTGATAAATCCATTGACATGGACACTCTTTACTACAGCTATGAAAGAGACTTAATTTGAACCAGACCCAGTGCACTGGAGAAAGACTTTATGCATCCACCCAAAAACACAGCATCCCTCAGTTATGCATCTGGTTTTGAGACTGAGGGTCACCTTTGATCAATGCATTTGGACCGGAGAAGGGGAAAGGCCAATGTCTGGCACAGTGAATTCATTCGCACATAAAGGAGGAACTGGTCAGAGGAGAAAATTGAATTTACTTCTTTCTCAGCTTCCTTTTGTTCTTAAACAGTTGCCAGAGGTCTCAGAGTTTTTAGAACCATGAATGCAGTAATTTCAAAAGTATAAAGAGTGAGGAATACTTACTTTTTTACCCATAGGACCTTCAGGTCCAATGTCACCAAGTGGACCAGGCAAACCCTGAATTGTGAATAAATACAGACGAGTATTACAAAATGGCACAGTAATTTATTGTAGGTTACCAAGGATCAGACAGTCTATTAACATGACATCGTAGAGAGGTGGATGGCAATGTTTTATTGATGATATGAAATAAAGACAAATGTATTGGTAGAACTCACCTGCACTCCTCGGTTTCCTCTGGTGCCGACTGGACCCTCAGGACCCTGGGAAAGAATAAAGGTTGGTCACCGACGAGGCCTAAAATTCACAGACCGCTCTGTCTGTCCATAGTCATCCATATTGAATACTTTCATTTTACTGTGGTTGTGTTAGAATCAGTAATAGTGTGGAAATAAAACGAGAGTATGAACTCCAGTGGGTGATTACCATAAGGCTAAAATAAAATTTCTATCAGCTTATAAAAACTGGAAACTTCTATTTCACCAATAAAAAGGCAGATAAACTTCCTCCAGAAAAACCGTAACAATGATAATCTTATTGCAACAGAAAATAAAAACTGAACATGGTTTTAAGTTATTAGAATATGAAAGGGCAACGTACTCGGTCTCCCTTAATTCCAGGTGTGCCACATTCCCCTCTCTCTCCCTGTAAAAAATAAAAAAGACAGTAGTTAAGCGTTTCGTCTTTACATGATACTTTCAGGGTCCATCTTACTCATCAAATTCCATGATTTTTCCACAACGATTTCATGATATATAGTGCAATTTACAAGACCGATAGGAGTCAATGTCTGTGTTCAAGTGTTACTTTTTGACATTGAATAATGGATTTTAATAATCCCAGGTCTTGTGTTGGCTTGCAACAACTCTGACCTGGGACTTATGCAATCAAGACATTTTGGATTCTATTCCTTCAAAGGTAACTAGAGATACCTGCAGACAGGCTTGACATTAAAACAGCTGAAAAGAAATGCCATGATATTCACAAAGCTTTTCTGGATATGCATTGTTTTACTTTATCACGTCTGGAAAACATAATTCTCCAATTTCTCTGCCTTTTCCAGATTTCCCAAGACCGTGAGAACCCCATACTTTAACAAAACATAGGGAAACACTGATAGGCTTTACAGTAGGATCCATACAATACCTTCTCTCCTTTGTAGCCAGACTTCCCCTGTGTACAAAACAGAGACTCGGTAAAACAAGAGGAGACAGACCACAAACAAAACATTGCCACACAGACCACAGAACAAGGCCTCTCTCTTTTCACTTGTGAGTTGGCACCAATCGGGAAAACTTTATGAACTTGGTAACCTCATCGATAAGTATCATTCAACATTAGCTTTTTCACAAGATAGCAGAGGTGCAGACTCGAGTCACATGACTTGAACTCGAGTCAGACTTGAGTCACAATTTGAATTGGTCGAGACTTGGCTTGGGTTCTGGTGACTTGGGACTTGACTTTGACTTGTACTTTGATGACTTTGGTTTCTGAAGTCTTGACAAAAGACCTTGTGCTTGTGTAAATGACTTAGATTGAAAGTTGTTTTCTGAATTTGTATGGAATGATTGAATTTATTGAAGATGAAACTGATTATAGAAATCAAACTCATGATACTCTTACCAAGTTTTTATCCTATTAAAAGCATATTGCATTGAAAAGTCCTAGATATTTAGTTTTCTTTAAGATATTAAACTGATACTGGACTCTTGATTTGTTCTGACTTGACTTGCTGTTCTACATTTAGACTTGAGACTTGACATTAATGACATGGACTTGACTTGGACTTGACTTGGTAATCTACATTTAGACTTGAGGCTTGACATTAATGACATGGACTTGAATTGGACTTGACTTGGTAATCTACATTTAGACTTGGGACTTGAGTTGAGACTTGTGCCTCAAGACTTGAGACTGACTTGGGACTCGAGCAAAATTGACTTGGTCTTACCTCTACAAGATAGAAATCAATTTGCTCACCTCTGCTCCTTCTCGACCTGGAAGTCCACTGAGCCCGCTCTCACCCTGAGGAAAAGGTGAGTTTATTATGACCAGGATATACAGTATATAAGAGTAAAGTACCACATCAAACATTGCTGGTGGGTTTGTATAATGCATATCAGATGCATAACAGAAAAATTATTGTAAAGATTAAAGGAGCGGGCAGTACCTTTTGTCCTTTCAGACCGGGGCTTCCATCCTCTCCTGGACGACCCTTCTTGCCCTGTAGCCAAGATTTCGGAAGCAACATGTGTGAATTGCATCATGGATAAAGGAAGTTAGGTCTGAGTATGGATGAGTCAGAGGCAGCAAGTTGTGTGTGTGTGTATGTGTGTGTTTCGCATGAGTGTTGTGGACTGTGCATGTGCTTCTTCTTTCAAGTATTTCTCTCTCTGTCTATCTCTCTATCTCCCTCTCTCTCTCTCTCTCTCTCTCTCTCTCTCTCTCTCTCTCTCTCTCTGTCTCTACATATCTTTGTCAGTGTCTGCCGGCTGTCTGTGATGTGAGAAACAGCTTTTGTTTGGCGCATTAGGTTTATGGGGGTAATTACTCTGTTTCATCCTGTGCAAAATACATCAAAGCAAAACCGCTGTGGCCAATTGTGGCTGACGTTCCTCGTGTAATAAAGGAAGGGCTCTCATCGCAACATGGCGCTGGCAGGCGAAGGCTCCGCTGCATGTGACATCGTAGCTAGCACGCTCGTGTCCTCAGACAATCCCAAGTGACCGAATTCTTTCAAGAGACGCGATTACACTGATTTCCCATGTAAAATATCTGTTTAGGCCTGTTCACAATAAACTGGGGGAGGAATGTGAGGCATTCTACTCTCACTGCTCCAGGGAAATACAGCTTCACAAACCGCACGATTTACTAACCCCCCCCTCCCCAAAAACCCTGCAATTATCTACCCTGTTAGTATCAAGGGCGCCTTTGTCGGTTTGCGCTGTACTCTACAGTGCTTCAAAGGAGCCATTTTGGGAGTAATTGTCTGGTAGGGGCATCAGAAGAATACATGTGGCTTTCAAAGAGAGATGCGATCTTATTGAGTGCAGCTGAGCGGGCCTGAAGCTGGGTAGGGGGGATACTTACGGCCGGGCCGCCGGGTCCCCGCTCGCCCTTCTCGCACGCACACTTGCTCTGGGCCAGGGAACACTAGAGACACAAGGGAGTAACAGAGGGACTCAGACGGGCCGCTCAGAGACACCTCACGCCAAGAAATGTGTGAAAAAGGCCGCAGAGCCGAGACTTACCCCCTCATCTGCCAGCTCGGTCTGTGGAGCGAGAAACAGAGAAGAAAGTCAACATTGCTGTCAAATGCTCAAAGAAGTTGCTCAAAACATTGCATGGGGATGATGAAGGTCTTGCAATGTGTGTGTGCTGTTACATTGGAAAAAATCTCCATCTTAACAAGTAATTTAGTCTATTATTGAGTCCTAAAATTGTAATTTTCTTAAAATAAGTGGAAAAAATCATAGATCATTTCACTTGTTTCCAATGTAAATCAATTTGTTTCAAGACTGTAGAATCAAGTGTTCAAGATACTGACACTCATTTCTAGAAAAATTCCTGAAACAAGAGAAACTGCATTGGAAACAAGTGGAGTTATCTCACCTTGTTGGCTGAATATGAGATTAAATGACTTGTTAAGATGGATGTTTTTTGCAGTGCAGTCATAGTTTGTGACCATATATCACCAGGAGAGATCTATTACCTTTCACCTGTAGATTGAAAACAGGCTTGGCGAGGTGAATTAAGAGATCCAAATGCAAAATGCTAAGGTCTTCTTTTAATCGCTTCGCAGTTACAGCGAGGGACCCCAAGGGAACCGCAAACACCTGCTATTCAAACACCCATTTAAGCTCTCTCGCTCTTGGCCAGGGCTCCATTTGTCAAATGGCCTTCAACCTCCTCCACCTGATCCTGGGAGTGGGGCTTTGATGGACTCACACCCTCAACTTCCTCTTGTAACAGACACTCACATCTAGCCGGAGCCCTGTTTTTCACCCCCGCGGATTGCTTTGCTCTCAACATGAAAGCCGGCCGCATTCTCTATACAAGGGGGAATGGTCGAAATTCCACTGAGATTAAACACAGAATAGCCTCTCTAAGCATTTAGGGTATATTTCCTTTGTGCTGGGGAGGGGAGGGAGGATGGGCTGTCTGAAGCCACCACAGACAGTCTGTTCATTCTTATTGTAAGGAGTCAAACCCAGAGACGGAGGCATACCAGAGATAAAAGGCAGGCCCTCAGCTGGGACAGACGTACATGCTTATGACATACAGATGCTGCCTGTACCGGGGCAGCAAGGGATGAAAGTCTCATTGTAGACTGGCTGCTATTGGGCGCTTGCATGCCACCAGAATGCAGCCTGTCAGGCTAAATGCAACGGGAGTCCGGGTAATCAAGTCAGCGCTTTGGTGTTGGTGTTATATATCTATACAGCAAGTTTTCTTTATCACATCTGGATGTGTACCACCTGTGTCAACAGTGGAGCGGTGTGCAAGGAGCTGGTGGAACGATGTAGCGTGCATGCATGATCTTACTAGGTTCCTTCTACTGCACCCGATTTTTCCACAGAGAGTTTTAATGTGGAGCAGATGTTATAGTCAACAGATCTAAAAAAGTCTGGTTGTGTCTCAGGATGTTGCTGTGCAACACATGTTCTAATTATCTTAGTGGAAATGCACCAAGGATGTATGAAAATAACCCCAATCACTCAAGTCCAGATAAACAATTGAAAATAGAGACAAAGTGTTTCACAGAAAGCCCCTAAACAGCACCAGAGGCCAGTCAAAAACTGACATTTGTGGATCTCACAGTGATTTTCATTTTGCAGTTATTGTTTGTGTGGTGACAGCAGAGGCTACGCCTGTTACTATGGGAGCAGGTAGCAGGTGTACATCAGGGATGCAATAAAGAAATCATAGCAGTGGGTGGTGTGAAAAGACAGCACAGAGGAAGTGCTTGTTGGCTTGCACTGAAGTCAAAATCATTAATATTTGATTCATTTGGCTCAAGTCTGTCTGCTTTTTGGCATTTTTAAAGCTTCCATCTGTTATAAGTTCTTGGCCGCCGGTAATAAGCAATTGTCAAGCATGCAATTTCAGAAAAGTTACAGGTACTTAAGTGCCAAATGGGAACTTAACAACTAGCAGAGAACTTACATGCAAGTCTAAGCAGGAAACGCATGTTGTGTATGCTTACTCATTCTCTTTGATCTCTCTTTAATCAAAATTCATTTCAGGAGCCAACATGTGATTTCCAAGCATTTCAAGAATCCTGCAAGTGGAATTATGATTCTTTTAAATGAGATACAGAAGAAGAGTTCTATCATACCGCCCTCCTGAAAAAAAAAAACCTGATTTGTCAAATAAATAGAACTTTCATGAACAGGGAGGAGCCTACTCACATTTGAATTACGCTACAGTAGACACGTGTCCATTTCAGATGGCATGTGGAGGCCGTTGATCACATAGACCTTGGAAGAACTGGAAAGCTGGCTCTGAACGGACCTTTAGTACTAAGTTCACCACCTACATTTCTGCATGCGTACAACTTGACACAATTTAAAGTTTATTTTTTACTCACAATCTCTTTGATGACCTTGTCCACGATGGCTCTGTCCTGCAGATTGTGAAGGAAGCGCGAGGCCGGCGCGCTAGCAATTTGCCGCAGCTGGGCTATGTTGGAGGGCTCGTTGGCCTCAGGCGTGATGCCGATGGTGAAGAAACGGACGCCCTGGTTCTTGGCGTCCGCCACAGCCGAAAAGATATCTGGGTTCCTGGGGTGGGATATGCCGTCGTAGAGCAGGATGGCCACCTTGATGCTGCTGGGACCCGACTCCTCCAGGTAGATGCGGGTCAGGTTGGTGATGGCGTAGGTGGTGTAGGTGCCGTGACCGATGTAGACGATGGGTGCGATTCGGGCCTTGAAGTCCTCGGCGCCCCTCCACTGTTTGAAGGTCTGCTCGATGATGACATGGCTGCTGTACTGGAGCAGGGCGGCACGTGAGCTGAGGCCGCGGCCGGTCTGCAGCCGGAGGCCCTGCAGCTGGTCCATCACGTCCGAGGCGAAGCGCTTCTCCTGGGCATGGTTGTCCTTGGCGCTCTCTGAGCTGTCGATCAGGAAGGCTAGCTCCAAACCGCAGTCTTCATCAATGAGCGCTGAGCAGAAAGACGAGTTAGATGTTAAAATTGATATAAGTATTAGATATTAAGTAATAACTTTTAAGCATTATCCTTTACCAAACAAGCATTACCAACGGTCATGGTCAGGTTTGGTGCGTGAATCTAAACACTGGAAGCTTTGGCTGGTGCACATCTCATATTGGCTCAGATTACTAGATTCCTCATCAGTAACTGCTCAGAGCAAAGAGAAACAAGCATAGCGTTTTATCATAGACATTAGCTGTTGTTGGGTGGTACACAAGTAGCTAGGCAGAGATCCAGACTGTGTCAAAGCACCAGACTACACACACTACAAAAGTTAACGACATGCCCTCGGCTGTTGCCAGGCTGGGTGCAAGACCTTTCCAGAGCAACGATTATCGGTCATTATTTTCATGTCCAGCTAAATATAAAGAGGGTTTTCATGAGTCAGGCACTAAACTACTCTGTGGCTTAGATGGACAAAAAAAGACAAACAAACCTGGATGAGTCTGGGAGACAGTAAAGGTTTACGTTTAAAAATAGGTTATGGTGATTTATTGATCAACCTGCAGTTGGGCCTGGACTGAAGTTCATGAATCTGACATCTAATTTTGCACAGGAATAACAGTAACTTAACTCGCTGCACCAACCTTCAGCAGTGGAGGGAGGGCACGGATCTAATATAGGCTGAGGATAAATCACATTAATCTTCACAGAAATATGTCATAGCGAGAATGTGCCTGGGGAAACAGAATTCTCGGCGAATAAAACATTTGGGTAACAGAGCACAAAACGGTCACACAGGAGATGGATGGCTCTGAAAAACCTGGGAGATATGATCAATCTAAGTGGATTACATCCTCCAGCAATGTCCTTGTTGAGTATCACGTTGCATTTTTTTTTTTTTACCTGTAGCAGCACCTTTTTTTTTTTCCAGTGATGAAGACTTTTCCACTAACTAAATGAAACACGTGCCACAACTTCCACACAACTTTACCTCACCAAAACTTAATGTATATGAAGAGATTTAGTCAGAACCGACAAACTGATTCTTTGATGTCCCCATAATGGGAAATGTGAGCAATGTCACACAACATCTCCAAATATCGGTTATAGGGCAGCTACCTTAGACTTACCTTTGGCATTTTGGGATATGGTATTTTTTGTATATAGTTTGCTCTTCCTTTTGGTGCTCACCACCTCTTCCTCATAGTCTTCATCATAGTCCTGTGCCCAGAGACCCTGAAGTCCACACAGGAGCAACAACCACGGCAGTGAGGGGGACATCACCGCCACTACTGGCCTGACAGAGAGGAGGAAAAAGAGAGAGTGCATTTTAATACCTTGACAAACACTCACACACGCTCATATAACAAGCTGTAACAAGCATGCAGGATTGAAACTGAAGCCATCAAACATGCATAACTCACGATGCAGCGCTGCTGACTCAGGTCTCCAACGTGCTCAGCTCTGTGTTGCAGCAAAAAGATTCAGAAAGAACGTGCAGGAGGGAAAAGGTAGAGATTCTGTGTTCAGACTAAGGTATCCACGTCCTGAGCATCAAGTTGTGCGTCCTCCTCCTGCGCCGGGTCTTAGTGTTGAGTCTTGCAGGCCAAGTAGGTACCATTCAGGGACTCCAGCAAGAGCAGCAGCAGCAGCAGCAGCGAGTTGCCAATGGTTTGGACTGTATTCTGGCTCACATTAGACTCCCTGAGTTAGCTCAAATTCAAGCCATCCTAAGGCACAATAAATGAAGGAAGGACCAGCCCTCTTTCAAACTCACTCACTCCCATTTTAGGGAGGGGGGTGGGAGGGATGGCCAGGGAGACAGCTACACACACTCCAGAAATCCTTCATCAAGGTGCTGGGCTGTGCAAAAGTAGAGGGTGGAACTACGTTATAACAGAGCAATAGGTGTTTTTTCTTTTCTTTTCTTTTCTTTTTTTTTTTTTTTAAGGAATGTAATTTCTATGTTGTTAGCTTTACGATTTAAAACAGGAGAAGAAAGGAGAGCCCCAGGCTGTAACACTGATTTGTCTTTTTCACTAGGACAACTGGTTGAAATCAAGTACGTCATGTCAGTTCTTGTTTGGTGCCTGGTAGCTTATATTCTAATCTTGCAGGGAACTTGGGCGAGCTCCAGTTTTACCTGAAGTATCTTTTTGTTGTGCTGCATGGTAAAGGTTTCCGGATGCCTCACCCTCAGAACAATCCAGATAGCTGGATGGGGACGGTGAGAGGATTTATACCTCGAGGCAACACACCTTGCAAGGGCAGCATACCATGATTCATCTGTGAAAACACATGGGGCGCTCACTTACTCTTCTTGCTCTTGGCATGTTTCACTGTAAACATAAATTCCCTGAAGCCAGAGACAGTTGCCACTGGTCCTTTGACAGCAAAGTATGAAATATAAAAGACAGATTTCATCCTTTGATTTATGACAGGAAAGGCTTTTTTGGTCTTCGGTGGGACTTTTTCACATCACTGAATGGAAAGTCATTCAGTTATTGTCAGCATGGGTGTTGACTGACTTTGGACACAGATCTACCAAGAGTGCAGCTTTTTGTAGGGTACACAAGCAGAATCTGTTCTCCAATCTAATTTTGGCCTTAGATTTTGTACATTCAAAGCCAGATTTTGTAATTTCACACAAAAACAAGTCTCTTTTCTGGTCGAGCTCTCTTCAAAGCCAGATGTGAAAAGCTAGACTTTTTTACAAGTCTAAAAAGGAACATGCACTCTTAAAAATCAGGTTTATATTTAAACCTGGTGTTTGTCCTTTTGGGGACCCAGAAAAGTGTCAGAACTCCTTATTCTTATTATTCCCATGTAAGACCCTAGATCTGGATCATAGGAGCCCAAAACCCCATGAAACCCTCTCCGTCTCTAGCTGTAAAAGCTGGAATCGGAATCACATAACTCTGCCACAGGGATGACGGTGCATGTTTTTGTAGCCTACTGTATTCCTGAAAGCAAGCAAAGGTGAGCCTGTCACTCAAGAATGCTACCCTGAAAGATAGATCTCCTTAAATCTGGTTTAGTTCCCATTCCTTCTATGGTGAACTGATTAAAGAACAGCAAGGATTTATGGGAATTATTTCTGTCACTTTAATATTGTGTCAGTTTGGAGCTAGTTTGCATTGAGGAGTCTTCACTGAACTCCGACCCTTCAGCTTTAAAAGCTACTGCTTTGGTGAGCTATTATCTCTTCTAGTTTAAACACTTTTTTGTTTGCATAATGCACAACATATGGCAAATCTACAGAGTTCAGCTCTGAAGTCTTCTTCATTCACAAAATCTAATAGGATATGCCTTACACCTAAGGAAAAAGTGTGAATTTTCAGGAAAACACACGGCAAGAAATCTTAGCTTCTGCAATAAATTGGCTGTCAGGACAATTTAAATGAAGCAGGTGCAATGGACCATTTCAAACCCAGATGTGAGCATTATGACAAATCGAAAAAAACGCCTCTGGTTTAGATGCAAGTCCTCGCTTTCCTGATGTGTTCACAACAATAGCTGAAGTGACAAGCTGGATAACTATCATCACCCTTAAGCCTGTCTGTTTACCATTTTATACAGCATTTAAATTGTGCATTTAATCTCCCAAGGGGTTTTCCACTGCAGACCCCACAGCACCACTAAAACTACCCAGGAATGGGATGACGCCCACTTGAAGTGTTCAGTGTCTTCACATCAATAAAAATAATCCTACCTAAATTAACACAGAGCGGATGTGGTGGCCTCCAATTGTTCACATCCTTGCTGTGTTAACCACGAGTTTTACCACTTTAGCAATTTGGATGTATTGTCACACATTTTAGCTTGGATGAGAAAATCTATTCCTGGCAAAAGGTGTGTGGCATGAAAAAAAAAACAAAGTGTGAGAGTCTTCCTTTTTATGACACTGCTGAAGCCACCACTTACCTCTTTGATATCCCCCAGCTCTTCCAGGTATCTTTCCTGTGACATTTAGCTTAACCACTGTTTTTACAAGATAATGCATGTTCCTTAAATATATAGTTACAGCGCTGAAGACAACATGAGTGACATCAGTGACTGTTGACTGTTGAATGGCAAACCACATCCATTATTCCTCTCTAGCACGCACTTGCAATTCTGTAAGATTAAGCCAAGGGAAAAAACAGATATCTATGTCTCAACAAGTTTCCATACTGGTGTGATCTAAAGGGAAGCTGACAGCTATACCACAGAACTGGGTAAATTAGTATTTGCATATTGTGTAATCTTCATGGAGTACCAGATGAATACGGTTTACTGTATCAGGACCATTCAGATAGTTTTCGGTAAGCTGTCAATCACAGAAAACGTCTGCTAAAAATGACTTTCAAACATTTTCCTCAGTTTCAGGTATTCATTTTATTGTCCTATGTGGCAAACCAAAGCCATCTGGTACCTAAGAAGCCTGAAAGAAGCCATGAAAAGCATTTGCAAATACTATTTGACCTGGGTCTACTGTAGCTCCGTAAGCTTTTACTACAATCAGCAGACCGTCTGTGTCAAACCGCTCAATCTCCCTCTGTGAAAGCATCCTCTTCACCTTTGAAGTGCTTTCTAAAAAATGTCTTGGAAGGTGGAAAATTGTTTCCTCGCAAGGGGTGCATGGAACGTGTCTGCGGAAGGTCAAAGGTCAGCTGCTGTCAAGATGTCCCAAGTACCATGAGTGGAGTTTTGCAAAAACTGACAGAGACAATATACAGCACTGTGGCGCACATGGGACAGGTGGGACATTCTTTTGGGATGGAAAACATTTAGGAGGGTTTGGCTAAAGGTGTGTGTGGTGGGATCCAATATGTAGTTGGTTCCACTGGCTTCCCACAGACCACTTCACAGAATGGCTCCTTTCTTTCAGAGGCAAATAAAGCAGATGTCTGTTTGGAAGTGGGAATTGCTGCGGCTTCTGCTGCATTAGACCCTCTACAGGAACTGCATGTCCTTTCGTGCCACAGCCGAATGGACTTTAAAACTCTTGTGAACTCATTTAGCCCGATCATTGTAGCTACAGTAACAGCAGCCAAACACATTCACATTGCAAGCAGTCTATTTTCCTTCTGCACAACACTTAAAGCAGATGATATATGACAACTGTTTTGGTGGTGAGCAACATTGCCCAATGATCTCAGCATTGCTGTACATACGAACTTCTTTTTGCTGAGAAACGTTCAAATATATTTTTAACCTTGGATCTTTTGTTTCCTTTAACTGGGAGTGTTGGCGCTCTATGTTGCTCAAAACCTGCCTTGTGCATCTACCTATAATCAGCCAACAACTGTGTTCACCACAAGAGCCCAGCAATAGAAAGCATTCTCAATGATCCTTCATCAGACTTCTCTTCCTGGCATGGAATGGATGCTTGATTCAAGTATGCGCTATGTTTTCACAGGCAAATACAGACTAGTACAGATGTATGCATGCATACAGATAGTCATCTGCGGGTAGCAGTGAAGCCAAGGCTTGTTGAATCAATTAAGGTGCCTTACAAAACATTAGTAGGCGTGTTTTAAAAAAGATCACATCTAATTCTTCAAAGGGATACCAACGCTATATATGATTTTATGAGGTTTTGATTGATCACTTTAAAAAATATATACCTTTGATATCTATTGTACATGCTTTCTTGTTCTATGTGGAGTGTTTTCAATTTAGAATGAATGAATACACTGAGAAAAAATAGATTAAGTACATACTGTAATAAGAGATAACTACTACCTTTGACATTTGTAAATGGATTATTGTATACTCATGTTGATTCTCCAAACTCCATTCCCTTTTGCGGTTGATAAATGAAATAGATGGTATGTTTTTCTATTGAGAGAACAAATGCAACCAGCAAGTGGGAATTTGAGAGAATGTTTTGCCTCAGGGATACAAAAACAAAACTACACAGAATATGTTTTATCAACCAGACTAAACCATCCTTGGAATGTTTAATATGGTTTCCAATCTACTCTCACACAGCCTGAAGGGGCTAACGCACTGAAATCATTACAGGCTGAAATGTAAATACAATATTCTACCAGAAAGCATTGTTTGTTCAGGTTCTGTGAATAGAAATATTTTCAATGCTTTAAAATAGAGGCTATGATTAATAGTATATTTTTCAAACCCTGGAAAATGAAGAAGCATTGCATCTATCAAACACAGACACATGCACACACACACACACACACACATGCACGCACACACACACACACACACACACACACACACACACACACACACACAAGACACAAAAGGATCCATACATAGGCTACCTCTTTCTCTTTTTAGTGCAGCAGCACACTCTAGTGTAAATATGATGCACTCACTTCTATAGGCTTTTTACAATTCAACATTGATCAATAGACCAACAGAAATACAATGAATAATTGTGTGTGTGTGTGTGTGTGTGTGTGTGTGTGTGTGTGTGTGTGTGTGTATGTGTGTGAGAGAGAGAGAGAGATAATGGACAGAGAATGCAGATACATCATACTGTGCCACTGTCACATACAGAATGAACACATTTCTGTACACATGTTATACCTCCATCTCTAAATTTGATAATGTCGCTAACAATGCACTTTTGCATGTCTGGACACATTTCTGCACATACATTATTTTATCTTCCATGTGCACACTCACACATCTGCTCTGCAAGTCTAAGAAAGTGGATTCATAGATTTGTCAACCGCAAACGTCTCTTAAGATGAAAGGCTGTCAATAGTCAACATAGTGAGAAAGTATTTTAAACCAATAGGTTCTGTTTTAGCAGGATGAAGTCATCAATATGTTGTTTTTGTTCTATTTTTGTAATCTTGTAGATGTCCTATTGTTTGCTGCTGCAATGGCCCAATTTTCCCACAGTGATCAGTAAAGTTTAATCTTATTGTGTACCCACACAAATTACCGCTATTTGCAGATGCAGTAGCTTACATATAGATGGATGATGGTTGCACAGTATAGTCACCTATTATAACTATACTCTCCTTCTCTATTGTACACCTACCCAGACATGTGTGTGAGTGTGTGTGTACATGTATTGGGGGGTATTGCCTACTGAGTACATATTGAGTCATTACAGGTAGAACATTTTCAGGCTATAATACATATAATGGTGAGGCCATCTGACAGCTTATCTTGAGGTAAAATAATGGATGTTCTCTTGACATCTTTGCTGTTTCCTGTCTCTGAGGAATGAGGGAACTGCAACCAACCCAATCAAGATGGGGACTACAGACCTAAACACCAAATGGCAGGGGTGCAGCTGAGAGTTCAGCGCCCCTTGACAAGATGGGACACTGTGTACTTATTTGATCAAGGTGCCACCTGGATCCCTGAACCATACTTTCTGGGGTCTGCAGTGTTCCAGTCGACATGTACATTAACTGAACCATTACTTTTAGATACTGTGTGAGCTTTTGTTAGGAAACTATTAAAAGTATCAGTCATTCTGCAGCCACACATTTGTTGTCAAACAGGGCAGCGCAGTAGAGGGCAGAATGTCAGCTGGATGCGCTTAAGATCCACGCATGCTCTGTCTAGTCCTTGACGTTGCACGCAAGCGCAGTTCGCCTCAGCGGTCATTCATTATAAAGCCGCAAGTTCCTCTGTCTCTTTCCACCTTCAGCCATTTTGACCATGTTAGGAGCTGTGGGACGCTGCTGCACCGGGGCTCTGCAGGCTCTCAAGCCTGGGGTCCAGCCCCTCAAGGCTCTCGTTGGATCCCCAGCCGTCCTCTCTCGTAAGTCCCGCATGCTTGGAGCATTTGAGGGAGATATGTTTTAAGGAAAGACACGTTTACTCGGTTGTCAGGACGGAGGGATTATGCTAGCTGGCGCTAGCAACACGCTGCTGCCCTGTCGGCGGCGGAGCAGGCCGTGATACTGAAATGTCAAATATTTCATATATTGGAGCCATTTCAAAATATTAAATGCTGACAATGTGCATATATACTGCTATTGGCGGGTGTCATTGAATAAGTAATGACTGGACTGTGTTATTTTTGTGCCAACAGTAATGACCTTTATGTGTCATGACATGAGGCGGTGTAGTGGCTATGCGGCTAGCACTAGCAGTCACAGGTTATAGCTAGCTGAGTTAAGGCTAGTCGGCTAGCGTAGTTTGACAGATGTTTGCAAAGTTCACACAACAACGCATGTTAAAATGGATCTGCTGTCACCAAAAAGTGCTAACCTCTGCAGAGAGTGAGCCTACTTTCCCATTTATGTTATTGCAGACAGACTAACTATATGATGTGAATTTCTTGTCATTGATCGTCGTGCAGCTAACGAGTAGCATTAGCAACATTAGCTCGCAGCAAACTTCATTCATTTGTCAGACTTCTCATGTTAGCTAGACCGGTAATTAGATAAGTGGCCAGCCAGCGTTAATCTCACAGAAGTTTGTTGAATGTATTGTTACAAAGGTCATTCAACTGCGATTTACATTGTCAGTCAAGTGAAATCGTGGATAATTCGTTTCTAAGCTGATTCATAACATGGCCGAAAACAATCACTTGACATTGAGACTTCAGCGGCCAGACGCGCAGTTGTCTCGCAGCTTCACATCGGACAGTGCAGTCAGACACAAACGAGCAAAGGCACGACAAGGTCACACATGTTGGTCTCTGCCAGAGTTAAATGCTCACTTTTCCACTGGATTACTTCGACAGGCAGAGACTATGTCGCACCAGCCGCCGCTGCTGCCGTCGCCACCGGGCGCATTGTGGCTGTCATCGGTGCCGTCGTCGACGTCCAGTTTGACGAGGGCCTCCCTCCCATCCTCAACGCCCTGGAAGTCACCGGCCGTGAGTCCAGGCTAGTCCTGGAGGTAGCACAGCATCTTGGTGAGCATCTTCGGATATAGCCTGCAGTCTTTGTACTTACATGGGTCAGGTGTGTGACTGCTGCTGTAACTGGGTAAAATGCAGTAAAAGGGCTGTTCATTGACTGGAAGACTGTACAGTAGCAATTCAATATTTGAATCCTGTTTCTGTCGTGTCCTCAGGGGAGAACACAGTGCGTACCATTGCTATGGATGGTACCGAGGGTCTGGTCCGTGGACAGGGAGTCCAGGACACTGGTGCCCCCATCAGAATCCCAGTGGGTCCCGAAACCCTGGGCAGAATCATGAATGTCATCGGTGAGCCCATCGACGAGAGGGGTCCCATCTCCACCAAGCAGTGAGTTCATGTTTTGCATAACTGCACAATTCCAATTATAGTTAATTTGTGTAGTGCATTTCATGAGGCTTGCGAGAAGACGTGATTGAAAATGAAAGTACAAAAGCAAGGTCAATATAAAAACAATCTAACATGCAGCAAAGCAATACAAGGGCAGCAGTGATGCAGTAGGCATTAGGTAGAAGACATGGTGACGATAGAGGGTGCAAATGTCTATTGGTCTGCAACTTGCTTCTAATTTTGCTGTTTGATTTATTAGTCATATATAGATGAAGTGACTGGAAAACAATGTTTTTCCCAGGACTGCCCCCATCCACGCTGAGGCCCCTGAATTCACTGACATGAGTGTGGAGCAGGAGATTCTGGTAACTGGCATTAAGGTGGTCGACCTGCTGGCCCCCTACGCCAAGGGAGGAAAGATCGGTATGTGCGATAGAAGTTTTGTTCATGTGTGCGACAAACTTTGGCAGGATAATGTACAGGATTAATGGGACCGATTTGAATACTTGGGATGTTTGTAGTGATTTTGCAATATAAAATCAGTGTGTAATGCTTATCTGCCATGTTTTTTATCGGCACAGGTCTGTTCGGTGGTGCCGGTGTGGGCAAGACTGTATTGATCATGGAGCTGATCAACAATGTGGCCAAGGCCCATGGTGGTTACTCCGTGTTCGCCGGAGTGGGAGAGCGCACCCGTGAGGGAAATGACTTGTACCATGAAATGATTGAGTCTGGTGTCATCAACCTGAAGGACACCACCTCCAAGGTGAGGATTGTAGCAAGCCTCCATAAGAAAAAGTAAACTAGCCCTGAGTAGTAAAACATGACTATTGGTCTTTAATTGGAAGGGTGGGTTTGACAGTGACCCCATGTCCTTGTGAATGTTGACAGATATCTGTACCTGCCCTCCACTCTCCTCCCACTAGGTGGCGCTGGTGTACGGACAGATGAACGAGCCCCCAGGCGCCCGTGCCAGAGTGGCTCTGACTGGACTGACTGTGGCCGAGTATTTCCGTGACCAGGAGGGTCAGGATGTGCTGCTCTTCATCGACAACATCTTCCGCTTCACACAGGCTGGCTCTGAGGTCCGTACAGTCCCAAAATAGTTTGTCTACCAGTGGCCAAGTTGCAGAGGCAAAGTTTTACAGAAATGTTATGGGATTAGTTTATTGTGATAAACAGGGAGTCTCTAATGTTGCAGTTGACAAATTTGGATTAAAATGCAACTTAGTTAACGCTCTGACATCCCTGTCTAGACACCAAAGGTTGGTGAAGATAAAAACATCTAATGCTTGATGCTGATACCAAGTTAGGGATGTGTCAATAATTCGATCATGAGGATCTCAATGTTTGCATTTGATGTTTTATCAGACTAACTTGATTTGGAAATGCTTCGTATAATCAATATCTTCCACATGTATGTACATGCTTGCATGTAAAAATGTCAAATTATATAATGACATATTTAACCTATTACCTATATTTAAGTAAAGGCTTGTTTTGTGGTTAATAAGTTATTTTGCCCATAGCCAAATAAGCTTATGTTGAATTTTTGCTTGTTTACACCAACTAGTCAAGTTCGTCATTCAGACCATCCATTGACTAGTCAGCCATGGGGGAAAAAATAGACTTTTGCACATCCTAATACCAAGTCCTCTCCTGACCTCTCAGGTGTCTGCCCTGCTGGGTCGTATCCCCTCCGCTGTGGGTTACCAGCCCACTCTGGCCACTGACATGGGTACCATGCAGGAGAGAATCACCACCACCAAGAAGGGTTCAATCACCTCTGTGCAGGTAAGCAAAGAGCTCAAGAAGTTCATTTGACACTCTAGCTGTGTCATGGCATTACATGCACTTGCAAAAACATCTTAAGGACATTGGTAATGGCTGTAGAATAATGGATACTAAACTGTTATATAGTACTTCATCATTGCCAACAGATGCCATGCTATGACAGTGTTACAGGTACTTGGCCTTTTAGGAGCATGTATTTGAAACGACAAATTGGTGATGGGAGAATACTGGCTAAAACCATTGATTTACTCTGATCATATAGTATTGCGGCAACAAGAAGGCTAGTACTAGCATGTTAAAGTGACGAAGCCTCAATTCTCTCCACCAAGGCCATCTATGTGCCCGCTGACGATTTGACTGACCCCGCCCCCGCCACCACCTTCGCTCACTTGGACGCCACCACTGTGTTGTCCCGCGCCATCGCTGAGCTGGGTATCTACCCCGCCGTCGACCCCCTGGACTCCACCTCCCGTATCATGGACCCCAACATTGTCGGGGCTGAGCACTACGACGTCGCCCGTGGCGTACAGAAGATCCTGCAGGTTTGTCATTTGAATAGCCACATAATCCGCTGCTCTTGTATTGAATGTCAAATATAGTTTTCTAACTTTCTCACCTGTAGTTTGATCCAGACATTTATCAGGCTAACCGTTTTGCTCACTCCCTTTTTAGGACTACAAATCCCTGCAGGATATCATTGCCATCCTGGGTATGGATGAGTTGTCTGAGGAGGACAAGCTGACTGTGGCCCGCGCCCGCAAGATCCAGCGTTTCCTGTCCCAGCCCTTCCAGGTGGCTGAGGTCTTCACCGGCCACATGGGCAAGCTGGTGCCCCTCAAGGAAACCATCAAGGGCTTCCAGAGCATCCTTGCTGGTACGTATACGGACAATATCACTGTTAATGTATTTGATTGTCCCCTTTTTATTTTTATTTTTTTGATCGTGCTTATGATTTATTTATCATCTTGCACCTTGTTATCCCCCAGGTGAGTACGACCCCCTCCCCGAACAGGCCTTCTACATGGTGGGCCCCATCGAGGAGGTTGTTGAGAAGGCCGCGAAGCTGGCTGAGGAGCACTCATAAACGTCTAAACAATCTTAACTGTTTAAGAAATTGAGGAAAAGGGGAAAGGAAGGAGGGGTCGTGTGGTAGGAGCACTTGGTTTGTAAAACATGTCACAATGCAGATGTACCTGTCTTGTCATCTTGAAAGAAAAGTTCTATTTAATGTTTCCAATGAAAAAGAGATGGAATAAAGGTCTGTCTTTACATAAAACTACAACTTGTGTCAACTGTATACTTCCTAGGCTTTTAATATGTTGTAGTGAAGAAAATCTTGTTCCTAATGGGTTGTTTCATGAAATGGCTGTCCTCATCCACTTTGACCACAAGATGGCACTCATGGGCCATGTTGAGCTAGCTGTACTGTCGCAGTTCATTGTCACAAACTGAAATAAAGCAGTTGACAAAGATGGGAAGTGTTGTTTTTGTTTCTAGTTCACAGACTTTGCGGTGACATACGTTGTTTCCTAATACTAATTGTCAGGATTTCTGTTTAAGAAACTTCACTCTGTGGGTTTTTGATTCATGACAAACTTGTTGCTGTCACAGCCTGAATCACAGAAACAACACTTGAGAATTGCAGTACTGGGTGTCAATAAATCAAATGATAAAAACAATACACTGACAATTAAGGTTGTTGCTGCCGAAGAGGCTTATCATTGCCCGTAATTAAGACAGTGTTCCTTCTACAATATTGAGGCTGTAAAATGATTTCATATTCACAAAGTCTACCTCATGTTGCCCAGGGCTGCAGTGGTGGATTATGAGTGCAGTTTATTACATTAATCACTGTTGGGAATCCTATGAAAGAATTTCAGAGCACTTAAACAAGTAGGCCTAAATTTCATTCACTATTGATAACTATGGTCAATTCTCAAAGTGTTGAACTTCCCCACTGTTGGCTCATGTCCAACTCTAGCTGGAGCTCTTAGTTTAGGACAAAGGTCAATTGCCTAAAATTACCCACTTACACATCAAACACAAAAATGAACTAAGGTAACATTGAGCTGTTTGGGTACAAGCCCACTATGGAGAGTTAATTAAGTTTTTTCCTCATGACTGATGGCTGAGAAATGCTAGGTGCTGCTCATTATAGAAGAGGATGAACATGGAATGAAAACATTTCAAAAATGTACTGTGTGTAAGTGTTTAAGGTATGCATTTTTGCACATACATTTTAGACGCTTGTTATACTGAACTTTGACACTGTACTAATCTTACTTATAATCCTTTTAGAATTTAAACAACACCAATTTTCTCCTGCAATTTCTGCACACTTGTTTATCATTTCTTTGTTGAATTGCGGGTTAGATATTTATTGCTGTATCCTTAACCTTTCACACACACCTATCATCCCAAGGCCTAGATAAGTTGGAACAAGCCTCAATCTAGCTGCAGATAAGTTGGTTTTCAATTTGCCCAGCCCTTCCTGCTTTTTGTGAGAAAGCCTCATGTAGCTGCACAATTCTTTACAAATGACAACATATATGAAGTCCTTGCTCTAGAGGAGGGAAGCAAACAAAGTTTGGACAAGTATAGTTTTAAGTGGTATTAGTTATGTCACAATATTGCTCATCAAACAAATGTTGGCTATTCAATAGTGAATTTGGAATATGGCTTTGGCTAGGAATTTAAAAAATACATGAATACATTGGTCAGTTGCATGGCCTGTATTACGGCCTGTGGGGAAATGGATAAAAACAGGCACATCTTAAGACCAAATATCCTCATTATATTAGTATGGGCCTTATCGGACAGACTTGGGAATGGCCTCTTTGGACATGAGGTAATCGGACAAGCAGCTTGGCATGTAGGACAGCGGCAGCCAGAAGAGCTTGGCGTCCCAGCCGGAGGAGTAGCGGGTCCGGGGCCGGACTGCAGACACGGCATGCTCCATACAGCTGACCACCTTCATCAGGTCCGCATCAACTATCTTGGCCAGCTTCTGCTTCATCATCTTATCCACTAGGAGGGAAAACAATGCCACACATTGTAACTTTATCTGTGTCATTTTAACCGAATAGATTTCAGATTTCTTCAGTTAAAAAAGAACAAAAAACCAAAAACAATACACCAAATGAAATTGTCCAGTCTTACCCTTATCTAGATAATCAGCCCCATAGTCATCTCTGACCTCCTGGGTCATTTTGTCCCACAGCATCTTCACATTTTTGAGCAGCATATTATGGTCAGTCACATTTGTCTTGAAGAAGCCTGGCTCAATACAGAGGACCTTGACACCAAAAGGAATCATATTTAACCTAAAAAAAAAAAAAGCTCCTCGATCAATGTGTTCAATGTGATCAATGTGGCTGATTGTATTTGAAGGAAAAAATCTTGTCATTGTGTATTGATAAATTGTGTGACTCACCTGAGGCTGTCGTTGAAGGCCTCCACCCCGTACTTGGAGATGGCGTACGGGCCTCCCACCACACTGATCCTCCCGAACACGCTGGCGACGTTGACCACCCTCCCCTTGGCCTTCTTAATCAGCGGCAGGACACTCAGCGTCACGGCGATCACCCCGTTCAAGTTCACATCCAGCATGGACTTGTAGTCGTCGATGGTCAGCCAATCGCAAGGGGCAGAGGGAGTGCCAACGCCCGCGTTGTTCACCACAGCCCAAAGGCCTAGGAGTGTTTTTAAACCGTTATTTACCCAACCAACCTGCCTAGTTTCTGTAATAACGGATGACTAACCGGAAGTTCTAGTAATGGAAGGAAGTGGAGTTGTTGTTGTTGCCTTATTTATGTTTACACTGGATGAAGTGAGCAAGAGAGAGAAATGGAGTACATCAAATTCCATCATTAAAACCATTACAGTGTCTTTGTTGTCAATAGTTCAAAGACAAAAGAAGAAGTAATACACTTTCAGGAAAAGGGGTTATATATGTCTAACCAAGATCTCTCAACAAATATCTATGTGCAGTATCAAACTAGTGAGTACCATACTGTTTCACTGACCACCAATTAATTTTATGTAATCTTGAGCACATTATGTACATTAGTACATTATGAAAAGAATGTACAACGTGATACTGTGTTCCTGTGAAAAGGAGTAGCAAAGGTTTTCCTGCATGTTGATTATATTTCAGAGTCTGTTTAGTAAAGTAAGACCGGCTGCTGGTAACAATGTTGTGGGTTGTGTAGACTGCAGGGATCAAATATCACAGTGTGTTACGTTGGGGTTGTGCATACCTACAAAAGAGCAGTATTTAGCATTATTACACTTGCTATAACAAGGATTCAAGCCAGACCAATGTGAAACAACTTATACTGTCACAGCATTGTTTTCCTCCCAAATGAAGAAACTGGTTATTCCATGGCTGTAAATTTAAATGGAAATATGTGAGAGAGATAGTTACAAGTGGTCTGTCATCATTAACACTCAACACTCACCGCGCTCTCCCACTTTCTCCTTGATCATTGCCGCAACTTTGCTGACGCTGTCGTTGTTTCTAACGTCCAGGTGCGTGGTGATCAGCTTGTCGGAGCAGGACTTCTTCAGGTCCTCCTCCCCTCTCTCTGTGTAGCAGGAGGCGATCACTCTGAAGCCCAGCTTGTCCAGGTGCCGGGCCAGGAGGTTGCCGAAGCCCGAGTCACAGCCGGTGATGTACACATACTTGCCGGCCTTGTCGGAGACCCTGGGCATCTCCCTGACCCAGCGGTACAGGTAATAGACGACCACCAGCCCCAGGAGGTACAGGTACATGACTGCAGGACACAAGAGGGAAACTGCTTCATATCTTTTTGCCGTGTTTTGGCCCCATTTTTACTCACCAACACACTATAGGGAAGTGATTGAGACCTCAGCATTGTCTAGGAGTATGAAGGGTGTGTGCCAATAGGAAGTTATGTAAAGGAGGAGAAACTCTGGCTAGAAGTGTAATGACACATTAATAAGACCTACAGGCTCACCATGTGTTCATAGTATTAGCAGTAGCAGTAGCACTGGTTCTGAAAGAGTAAAAGAGTGAAAGAAAGAGTGAAACAGTTACAGAAAGTTAAAGAAAGTGAGTTGAAGTAGTAGTTTCAGTTGAAGTAATAGTTGCAATAGTAGTTGAAGTGAAATTCAAAGTGTTGAAGTAGTACTAATAGTAGAAGCAGCAACAGTGGTAGTAGTAGCAGTAGTAGTAGTGCTAACAGTAGTTGAAGTGTTTTAGTGTTTTTAATGTCAAGTAATGTCACATTTAACTCAAGCTTGTGCTTTGGTTTGCAAAACAACATGCAAGAACATTTTACTACTGTTCTACAATTATTGAGAAAACTATTGAAAAAAATAACCAAAAAAAAGTTTTAATAAAGATGATTTAAAGTGACAACATTGATGAATCCCATTTGACACAGAAATAGTTTATTTGCATTTTATCCAGACTCCAACATGAATAATTCAGTGGCTCAGTTTGACCCTAAGCAGATACATTTACCCACTTGCTAGGATCAATTTACCCCCAACCTGGGGCAAATTGAGCCATAAGGGACTGTTTTTTTTTTGTTCTTTTTTAAGAAGTTGTATTTTCACTCTTCTTTCATTTATCTGCATTCTTACCATTCTTACCTGAAATGTGGGTGGGAGCATTTGTTTTAGTTCTGTCTCATTTTTCCTTGCCAAGATAACAATTTCAGTAAAACCTGCTCATCTTACCCCGCTCTCCCCTATCCTACCTGACCACCGTTGAACTACTCATGCAGTGATTTTTAATAGTCTACTCACTCCTCAAAGGTAACGAGAATGTGGTAACCACCTTACTTATTTAACTTACTGTACTCGTTACATTACTTTTTCGTTACACATCCCTAAAATTAGCGGTTGCCTCCTCTCTTTCCTTCATGAATCAGGATAAATCAGTTGCCTTCATTTCTCAGCTGTGTGTGGAGGACGATGACGAAGACTAATGTTACTTATGTAACTAACTGGTTTGTGGCCAATTTAACTTCAACGTTTACATTTAGTGACAAAAGTGACAAATTGCAAAAGTGACAATTTATTTTCGATTCGTAACTGTAATATTCTTACTGAAACTGGAATTGTAACTGTAGTGACCCTTTTTTGCTTATCAGTCAAGGGCACCTGGTTGCTGATGGTGAGGATGTTTCGACGCGTGTAAATGACATGTCCACTCCACTGCTTGATCCATTATAATCATAGTGCTGTTTATTGTTCACATTTTAAAGTCTACAGTTTCCAATACGAGCCAGACTTTTACCACTTTTCCAATAACTGTCTGCTTACCAATGCAGATGCAGATTTACCAGTTCAGAACGAAACAAACACCATTAAACGACACGACACGCCACGGTCTAAAACCGTTTGCTTCCCTCCATCAGCCACACCTGAGTGCCTCACCTGGCTGATTATATGACCTGTCACAGTTCACAGCAGGGATGCCCCAAGTAGTGGGAAGCTCACAGCACAAATAAATAAACAAAATACAAATGAAACACATGCACAGAAATGGCTCTTACAGTAACTACTTCGATACTAGTTGAAACACAATACCTGGTAAATTGGCTCCTCAAATATTTGATGATGGCGCGCGAGTTTGGAAATCATCCACTTTCACAACACATAGGTCTAGTGTAGCGTTACACTGCTTGGCAGGACTAACCAACAGTAGACCCTATCTCTGCCTGTCTCAACGTGCACTTTCTGGTAACTGGACTGAAGAACCACTTTATGAATGATCAACGCATTTTATATTTTGCCTATCTTCATGGATTACCAAATACCATGTAGGCTAAAACATTTATAGACTATCACTTCTGCAGTTTGATATTTGTTTGACTTGTTTCGAAATGTTCCGAAATCAACATCAAGGAACATGGTGTGCCCAAAGGATCACCAATAAAAAACATTAACCAACTGTTGTCAACTATTACGGAAGCATATTGCATTCACCAAAGAAAAAAAAAATTGGAGATGGTTCCTTGTAATGACGCATCTCATACTTATGACTTAGTATCTCATCTCGTAATTACGAGAAAACCTTTCTTGTAAGTATGAGAAAAGAATACTTCCGGTTTGGGTGTAGCTTGTAATGTCTCTTGATTCCATGATTAAACAGTGGAGAAGGATACATTTTGAATGCTTGCCACTTTCCACTTTAAGGTACAAAATGGCTTGTCGCTGGGGTGTTACCCCTAAATGGACATATGTGCCTTTTCAAAGGGTACATTGTTGTACCAAAGCATCACAGTAAATTTTGTCACTTGGGGTACATATTTGTTCCTTCAGAGGTACAGGTGATAAGGTACAAATATGGACCATACACAAGGGTACAATATTTGTACCCTAATAAGGTACAGACCCAGCGACAAGAATTTGTACCCTTTTTAGGTATGTTTGTACCTTGTTTCATTACAGTTAGGCTACCAATCAAAAACTAGAAAAGGTTCAGTTTTCTGAGAAAAAAAAAGAAGTGTGCTTACTTCAGTTTGAAAGGGCAGACAGGTAAATTCATTAGAGTTAAAATGTCTCTAACAGATCTTGAGCAGATCTGCTTAAGATGCAAAAAAAAGCCCTGCTTTCCCTCTGTCCCCCCTTCTCTGTCTGTCAGCCCTCTCTCCTCTATTCCTCCCCTCTCCCCTCCCTCCCTGTGCAGCTAAACAGTCGTTTGACTATAGAACTTTTTTTCAAAATCGGTTGTAAAAGAAATCAGCATTATCACTGGTCTAAATTTAAATAATTAGAATTACTGTGTTTGTTTGTTGTTGCTTAGCGTTGTGTTTTCTGATAAATGACTTACAAGGATTATAAACATTTTTGCCGTTTTCCTAAAGAGGTCAACGCCCTACACCAGGCATTGGTCAATACCAAGCATGTGACGCCCCTTGAACCTGATCGTAATCTGGGTGTGTTTTAATTCCTGAAGTTGTACCAGATTTGCAGCAGTCCTGGAAGACCTTCACAACAGGTAAGAGCGGCTTGTTTTTTTGTTTTGTTTTTTGCTCCAGACCTTTATTCGAGTCAAGCGACAGATGAAGAGAAAACAATGAGGACTTTGAATGAGGGTATGAATGGGATGTTTTTAATGACAGCTAAAGCATTCCAGACACACCGGCACTATTTTGCCATTAACCAGCAGTAAACTAGCAGTAAACTAGCCTATGGCATAAAAGGCAGTTAAGGGACTATTTTATTTTACTGACACATTTTGTTGACTACACCTCGAATTAACTAATTTCCATATAGGGAGCCATGTAGGCTAAGAGGCTATTAAACATTTCGGAACATTTCGGAACAAGTCAAACAAATATCAAACTGCAGAAGTGATAGTCTATAAATGTTTTAGCCTACATGGTATTTGGTAATCCATGAAGATAGGCAAAATATAAAATGCGTTGATCATTCATAAAGTGGTTCTTCAGTCCAGTTACCAGAAAGTGCACGTTGAGACAGGCAGAGATAGGGTCTACTGTTGGTTAGTCCTGCCAAGCAGTGTAACGCTACACTAGACCTATGTGTTGTGAAAGTGGATGATTTCCAAACTCACGCGCCATCATCAAATATTTGAGGAGCCAATTTACCAGGTATTGTGTTTCAACTAGTATCGAAGTAGTTACAATTCCAGTTTCAGTAAGAATGTTACAGTTACGAATCGAAAATAAATTGTCACTTTTGCAATTTGTCACTTTTGTCACTAAATGTAAACGTTGAAGTTAAATTGGCCACAAACCAGTTAGTTACATAAGTAACATTAGTCTTCGTCATCGTCCTCCACACACAGCTGAATACCATACCTGAATTTGTTCTTTGGTACGATCAAAATCTACGTGTGCTTGGAAGTATGCGTGGGGCAATACGCATGAAGTGGTTTCTACTTAAAATGCCTTATTCTTCAAGCAAAATCTATTAAAGCAGTCCCAGACCTCATTATCAACAACAAAATGTGTTTCAGTCCATTTGTAAGCCTAGTGATAATAACCATATTAACAAAGCTATAGGCCGATATGAACAAATGTATAGGCAATTATATTCAGTTGGAAACCTGAGTGATTAATTATTATATATATGCCTTATATATTATATTTATTGATCAATAAAGTTATCTTATCTTACCACAGGAGCAATAGACTGTGCGCATCAAAGCACTGTCTCCAAACGCATTTCCCCATTTAAATCGCGAACAATCCCAGCAAGCAATTTTGCGTTTCAAAGACGTCTAAAAGCCGTCTATACGTAGACCTGATGTCTAGGCTAAAACACGGCTACATTTGGGCTGTCAGTGAAAGTTTAGTAGACGTCTAACCATAGCCTAAGTATAGCCTAGCCATCAATTAGACAGCTATTGAGCGACTACATATATACGTCTGATAGACAACAAAATAATGGCTAAAGGATTCTTTTTACTCAAATATAACATGTTCTGATAATAAATGTCAATCCATCCAACAAACAACAAACAAGATAAATATATAAAGAATTTATTCCAAAAATTACATACAGGAACATTTTAAACAACTTAACATATTAAAACATGACAAATATATAATTAATTTATTACAAAAACTACAATCATGGAACATTTGAAACAACACAACTGCTAGGTGCGGCTAACCGCTAAGGCGAATGCTAACGCTAACAGGTAGGTTACGTTTTATTCGGGCACTGCACTAGTTTTAGGAAATACAGAAACAAATGCAACTTGAATACACATCGTCTGCTGCTGTGAAATGTGCATGAATAATGTGCATGAATATTGTGCCAGCACATGTGCTTTCTAGGTAGCATGTTAAGCTAACCACACTATGTCTTACTCACTGCTAACCGCTAAAAATGTCACGGTTCATGCACATGATAACAAATAATGTGGATACATATTGAACACATGACAAGACAAAAACACAGCGACTTACAAGATAAACCTAATAAGCCGTAAACGTGGCGTGAACTGCTCAGTTCTGCTCTGCCTCTGACTACTTCCTCCTCCGGGCGGAGCATTATGCCAGCTAACTGTCGAGTCTCGCGTTGCCAGTCGTCATGTGTCTCAAGCAGTACAGCTGCCCTCCAGCGGTTGAGAATCGTAATTAGGGCCCGAGCACGACCTCGTGCGAAGCCCTATCGTATTTCGTTCGTGGTCTTTTTCTTCTTCGCTCAAATAAATCGGATTTATGGGTCTTGCGCATGGGTGTGGCAAAACGGCTCGATAGCGCCCCCTACAAAATTTCAACGGAGTATCCCTCGCCGTACGTTTGTGCTAGACTTACGAAACTTGGTAGGCACGTGTATCATGTCCAGACTTAAAAAAAAGTCTGGCGGTACCATGCGCCTAAAACCAACAGGAAGTCAGCCATTTTGAATTGATTGTGACATTTTTGGGCGTTTTTGGCCATTTGCAGGGGTCGTACTTTAACGAACTCCTCCTAGGCGGTTGATAGGATCCACGTCAAACTTGGTCAGCGTGTATAAATGACCTGGATGATGAAAAGTTATCAAAAGCTTGAGTTTTCGTCACACGGCGTGGGTGTGGCGTGGCGAGGCGGCGAATTTCCTTGTTTCGCCGCGAAACAGGAAGTGGGTTGTAACACCACTGTACATGGTCAAATCTGGCCCAAACTTCACACGTTTGACTAGAGTCCAGGCCTGAAGACATCTACATGCCGATATTCAGTTATAGTCATAGCGCCACCTACTGGCAACAGGAAATGACATGTTTTAAACTTTGCTGTGCTTCTCCTAGCGGGTTGACCAGATCCACCTCAAATGTGGTCAGAAAAGCCGTAGGACCTTGATGACACTTAGTTGTGAAGATCGGGAGCTTTCGTTGAACGGCGTTGCCATGGCGGAACGGGGAATTTCGATGTTTCGCCAAGAAACAGGAAGCGGTGTTAACTTGAGTTTACACTGTCCGATCTGCACCAGATTTCACATGCTGGTCCAGAGTCCAGGCCTGGGGACATCTACAAGCCAATTAGGAGTCATAGGCATTGCGCCACCTACTGGTGACACGAAACAGGAAGTGGGTTGTAACGCGACTGTGCATGGTCAAATCTGGCCCAAACTTCACATGTTTGACTAGAGTCCAGGCCTGAGGACATCTACATGCCGATATTCGGTTATAGTCATAGCGCCACCTACTGGCAACAGGAAGTTGTGTGAACTTGAATGTACATTGTCCGATCTGCACCAGATTTCACATGCTGGACAAGAGTCCAGGCCTGAGGACATATACAGGCCAATTGGGAGTCACAGTCATAGCGCCACCTACTGGCAACAGGAAGTTGTGTGAACTTGAGTGTACATGTCCAATCTGCACCAGATTTGACATGCTGGACAACTGTCCAGGCCTGAGGACATCTACAGGCCAATTAGGAGTCATAGGCATTGCGCCACCTACTGGCGACAGGAAGTAAGCCTTGTGTGACAATCGTCATTGGATTTACATGGAATTTTCATGGTGTGGGCCACGTCGACCAATCAATGTCCAGTAACGAGGCCACGGCTGCTACACACCCCGACTGCAGCACACCCCGACTGTAGCACACCCCGACTTGCACACGGAGGCGAGGGCCCACTCATCACTGCTTGCAGTTTTAATTGCAGTTTGTATTTACTTATAAAATGAAAGAAAGTCAAATACGGAGAATGGTGTATATGAATGTGTGACAGCAAAAGCATAATGCTAATTTAAAGGTTAATGCTAACTTCGCCGGATGGGTTTAAGCAAGCTATACAGTAGCCGGTCCAATTGACCTAAATCGTGGCTACACATAGATCATTTCAATTAAATGATACTAATGTCAGTTTGTTTTCATAGTTGACTTGCTAACATGATCTGATGCCATGCACGTCACAAGTTGTGTGGGAAAACGACCAATTTTAACACTGTTTTGGTGGGATACACACAGCCGGTGATCAGGGCTATAGCCAAGCCGTTGAAATGACGGCAGTTGATTGCCTCGATTTCGCCGGATGGGCTAAAAGCAGACTACATGTTGCCGGTCCAATTCAGAGCTAAATCGTGGCTACACATAGACTATGTCAATGAAATGATACTAACACCTTGTATTTATTATTGACATTGCAAACGTGATGGGATATTATCCATCTCACAAGCTGCCTAGGCAAAAACGACAATGAAACAGTTTTGGCTAGAAGTGGGCTACAAATGGGCTACAAATAGCCGGCCAATTGGGAGCTAAATCGTGGCTACGCATAGACCATGTCAAAGAAATGAAACTAAACACCTTGTAATCACTGCTGACTTTGCTTACATGATGGAATATCATACATCTCGCAAGCTGCGTTGGCAAAAACTAAATCTAACCAATTTCAAGATAATTTTGGCTAGAAGTGGGTTACACATAGCCGGACTAAATCTGGGCTATATCTAGCCGAGACGTTGAAATTACGTCTATTGCTTGCTGGGGTGCGTCTCAAGCAGCACCTGCTCGAGACGCACGACACCCTGCTGTTCTGCAGCACCGAGTCGCGGCTCCCTCCTGGACAGCTGGAAACCACATGTAGGAGGTTTAGGTTGGCGTCACAAATTAATTGAATGTTTGTGGTGTGTTATCCCAGCAAGCAATAGACGTAATTTCAACGTCCAATTTTAAGTATGTGTGGCTCAGATGAGTGTGGATTAGATATATTGTTATTAAGAAGCATCCAGTCCTAGCCTGGTTCCAGACTCCTGACCCGCCCACTCTTCAGATTTGGTCGAGCGATTCAGAGTCTGCTCTATTCAACAGCGATTTCTCGATCGGAAAAGTGATCGGGCCAATGGCGTTTTGGCAGAATAATTTTTTTTTAAATCATTCCTTAAACATATTTTTGTGAAAAACCAACATTGTTGGTAAAGTTAGTAAATACACCCAGCACCAGTGTAACTGAAAATAACGTCAGAGCGGCCGGATACGTCAGTCACTAGTGATTGGTTCGTGGAAAATCAACCCACACACACACACACACACACACACACAGAGAGAAAACGGCTAACATGGAGGCAATGTCAGTCTAAATGTCAGGCTAATCCAGTCCAGTTTCCCTCTGGAATAGCATTTTAAAACATCTCTTTATGATTTCCTTTTTCTCGGTGATGACCAGGAACTAAGACATGGGTTGGTTTGTGTTGTTATTGGTTGTTGCACTTGATCATAAAATAAAGAATGTAGTGCAAACACTGTATTCTTCTCCTCCTTTTCAAAATCCTAATGGTTTTCTAAATAAGAGTTCAGACATGTAAAAGGTAACAGATTTTGGCGATTGTGTACAAAAATATCCCTGTGTTATATGTTGAACATCACATTGAGTTACATCACATTGACATTGTGTTACTGTATCATATTATGATGGGCAGTCACAGCAGTATGGCTGATCTTCATCTCTAATCACAATATGAGTCCAAGCGCAGTGAGTTTTGGGAGGGGTTGGTGCTTTAACACTAGACAGACCAGGTCTAACACAGTGATTCTCAGATGTAAAACTACCTGTCAACTGAAGGAAGTAAAGCATAACCACTATTTCCTTACATGACTTTGAAAGTCTAACACATTTAGAAAGCTGAGAGATTTCAGTTCTAACACTCGAAACAGGATTTAATTGACGGTGGCTTGGCCTCGGTAGTGTTAATAGGAGCCTACTGTCACTCTATCACTAGTGTATGCTAAAGTGCCAATCTACTAGGAACACATGCATAATTTGAGTGTCTATGTATAGCTAGAGGCACTAGTTTCAGCCATAATCCCTGACCAGCAGTTCTCAGGTGAGTTGGTGCCCTTGCAACATGCGAATGACGAGAGTAGCCTATTAGCACCACAATCATCTCTGTGCCTCCGGTAGATAGCTCTGTCTGGTGCACATAATAATGCTTTAGCATACAGTATGTTAAGTAAAATAGGCCTACAATTCTATTAATAGAATGCACTTTCAATGGCAGAAGATCTCTCTTCCTGTGAGACTTCAAGCATAACTTGATTTGTTTACAATGAAGTTAGCCAGAAAGCTAAAGTGATGAAGATTGAGATTTTGTTTTTATAAGTTATGAACCTACAGGCCATAGCATAACAAGACTAAGAGTCTAACAGTCCCGTGACGCTAAAGTTTGTGGAAGCGTCTGCTGAGATTTTACTTAAAGGGTAATTTCGGTATTTTTCAACCTGGACCCAATTTTCCCATCTTTTTGTGTCTAAGTGACTAAAGGGGACAACATTTTTTGAAATTGGTCCAGTATTGAGCGAGAGCGTGTCAGCCGGCCGCCGCGAAGCGGGCTGCAATGTAATCAGATGGGGCAAATGCGAACCGTCTGTATGTCCACTAAAAGTGCTTGTTTTTGCCACTGACAGGCTCAGATTGTTATTATAAGTGTCTGACAACATTATGGAAAGGACCCTACAGAGAAATAAAACATTTCCTTCAAAGGTATTGTTCAATGTACTGGTGTACAGAGAGACTGTACAGCTCTGCTGGGAGTGGGAGTACTATCAAGTACAAGTAAGAACCACTTTTGTTTCAGGCCCGCACAAAATAAAACACCTGACAAATTCTGGTAAAGTGTCTCCTATGATTATACATGAGAACATCTGATGTTTTCTATTGTGTTGTAGAAACAAATGATGGTGCAGTTTTTGAGGCGTCAGCAACAAAAGCAGGTCCCATCTGAGCTGACAGCTGAGGACATGACTGACTGGCTGGTGGAGCAGGGCAAGAAATCTCTGAGAGCGGTGAGACTCCTACTGAGACATACAGACAGTCCATCACTCAACCTACCATCAACTCTGCTCATGTTAAAGGAATAGTTCACCCAAAAATGAAAATTCAGTCATTATCTACTCACCTCATGCCAGTAGAAAATCGGTTTAATGTTTTATGTCCACTTTAGTCTCTGTTCTGTATGTATTCTGCACAGTGTAATACATGCAGTGTTTATAGTTAAAGATGGCACATTTTATGGCATTATTCATTATTATTACGGCATCAAACATTAATATGGGTGCTCACTTATTGAATTTGACAATTAAATACAAAGTAATTGCTTTAAAACAGTATTTCTAAACATCGAACAAAAAGTTCGGAAATTTGTGTTTGGTAGATTATTTCTCTGTTGTAACAATGCTTCTTGGCAATACATTTTATACCGTTGGAAAGCCTGTTTATTTCCCTTTTAAATGGTGCCTCATTTGTAAGGAACATGCATTTGTGGGATGAGCAGCACAGCTGAGTATGTGGGTTGCGCTCATGTAAAATTTGCCAAATCTTCTCTGCCAATGCCAAACAGCTTATTCTGCTGTTGCTATTGACTCTTGTTTTGAGCTTCCGGTACCCCCAGGTGCTGACAATCAGGTACCTGATTGGCACCTGATTGGCAGCACCTGTGAGCATGGGCCCTGCTACAGTGGTCAATTGGTGTCTGCTCCAAGAATCGGCATGCCACGTTTGTCTGATCTTGATAAGGCCTGTGTGATAGGGCAACTTCAAGCTGGTGTTCCACAAAAGCAAGTTGCGGCATTATTTGGAGTGAGCCATAGTACCATCTCCAAACTGAAGGCCAAGTTCCATGAAACGGGGGATGTCAGAGACAGACCGCGAAGTGGGCGTCCCAAGAAGACGACACCCCAAGAAGACCGGTTCCTCACCCTTTCAGCACTTAGGAACCGTAGGCTGTCTTCTACAGATTTGCAGTCAAGGTTTGCAGTGTGGCTTTGACGATATGGCACACGGCTCTCGGCCCAGACAATCCGGAACAGACTGCACGTGTGACGGGGTCAGTGCTATGGGTTCATGCATGTTTTAATTACTTTTTGCATGTTTTGGATTGTATGTCTTTTATTGTTTTGCTGTGGTTTTTTAATGATTCTTTTAATCAGTTGTTTTATTGGATTGCTGTGTTTTTATGGTTTTGCTTGTTATCGCATGCGGAAGTGTTTTTTCCTGACTGCCCTGAAGCACACAGGCACAGACCAACCCAGAAAACAATCAGCGAATTGGCAACAGGTGTGGAGCGCTGGTGAATTGGAAAACGGCAGAGATTAAAAGAGAGAGGAAGGAGCGAGCAGGCGAAGCAACAAAGAACTGCAAGGCGTCCCCTGCGGAACCCGCAGCTCAGAAGACGAGCCACCAGTCCAGCAGACGAGCCACCAGTCCAGCAGACGAGCCACCCTGGTAGCCCGAAGCGCAGTAGCCCGTGTCCGTTCCGCGTGAATACTCCAGCCTGGGTCGGTAGCGTAACGTTGCCGCCCAGGAAAACCGGGAGTATTTGTTACCAGTATTTTGCGGCGGACACCGAGAGGGCCGGCTGTGGGGCCGGGCAAGTAGGTGGTGTGCTAGAGTTGTGTCTGGAGGATACTGGCGGTGTTATCTGTTGCAGGACCCCGAACGAGTGGAGCCCCGGAGAGGAGACCGCGGCGGCCATAGCTGTTGGCGTGGGGAGGAAGACAGACCGCTGAGGGCTTCATGGCTGCCGACATTCATCGTGTGCTGGCATTCGTGTGGACTGGTGATCCCTTCAACGGCGAGACACTGACTGAATGGACTGATAAGGGGGATGTTTTAGCGTGCTTTTATTTTTAGATTTTAGGATTCCTAAACATTTTTATCTTTTTACATTTGTTTTATCATAATAAACCCTTTTAATTAGTTACCTCTGCGTTGTGGTTTTAACTCTGCTCACCCCTGATATTAAAAGAACCTGTGTAGCCGTTTTTTAATGGAGTCCTAGGCTCCTTCCAATTCCTAGGTGGCGTTGTTGGCATTTTAATCCTTTTTACGTTCTTAATATTTATTTTAACCATTGAGTTGGCCTAGCCACGGCACAGACTTTTCTGGCGTTGTCGGCAGGATCAGGTGCTTGAGCAGAGTTAACCAAGGGGTTTTGTTTTTGTTTTTTGTTTTAAAAGCATAAACATGATGATGCCTGTTTTTCCTGGTGCACCATGGGTGCCTAAGTTTGGGGGTCCTGATTCAGAACTCAAATATGGGGAATGGAAAGAACAGCTACAGGGGCTTGTGCAATATGCTGGGCTAACAGAACCACACAAAGTGGGTGTTTTAATGGGGGCATTGACCGGAGTAGCGAAGAGACAAATTCATGTCTTAGCTGAGGAAGAGCGTAATACAGCTGCCAAAATTTTTGTTGCACTTGACAAGATTTATAAAGGGCGGGTCCCAGTGTCAGCGGCCAGAGCACAGTTTTACGGGTGCCGGCAGAAGCCAGATGAACCTGTACAGTCTTATGTCCTCAGGTTAAGGGAGCTGTATTGCAGGCTGCAGCAACACAACCCGGACGGAGCCCCCCCCAATGAGCACCTGAAAGAACAGTTCCTGCTCGGCCTGGAGGAGGGACCCCTAACACAAGCACTGAGGAGATATGCCCGTCAACACCCAGAGGGAACGTTTGATGCCCTTCAACAAGAGGCCCTACTTTTAGAGGAGGACGGATGTGGACACCGGTGGTCGGAGGTAATATGCACAGCTGTGGGGGGGACCAATAATCTTCACTCTCACCAACAGAAGGCTGACTGGAAGGCTGAGCTGAAGCAAGAAATCATGATTGAACTGAAAGACCAGCTAAAGGACTGGACCCAAGAACTCCTTAGAGAGCTCAAACCAAGAAGCCCGCAATGTCAAACTGGTTATGCCCCACAGCGCAAGCCAGACCATAGACGAGAAGTGTCTGCAGCCTCCAATATGTGGTCAGCGGATGGTAAGCCCATTTGCAGACGTTGCCGACAAGCAGGTCACATTGCTCGATTCTGTAGAGACCGTAGTCAGCCTACACCGCCTTTAAACTAACCTCCCCCGCTACCGAGGCCCAGGCGGTGGGGTTAGAGCAGGAGGATGTATCACAAGGGCCCACTTCGGCTTTGATTGGATAATGTCCACATGTTGCGGTGGTAATGGGCGGTGTTGAAATGACAGGACTGTTGGACACTGGCTCACAAACTACCTTAATACAACATGGTGTCTTTGCTAAGCACTTCCCTGAGTATGCTGTTAAAGAACTCCCCTCAATGATTAAGCTTAAAGCCGCCAATGGTCTCTGTATTCCCTGCCTGGGCTACGTTACTATGGATTTTGAAATTGAGGGCCACCAAATTAACCAGCGTGGAGTTTTTGTTGTGGAAGATGAGTTTTCGTCTAACCCCCTCATCATAGGTATGAATGTGGTACGAGCGTGCTGGGATGCTGTATTTCAAAACCCAGATGGGCCAGTGTCTTTCTCTTGCCAGAACCCTAAGTTTCAGAGTGTCTGGAGGGAAGCCTTTGCAGTGTGCCGCAGAACTGTGGTGACCTCAGAAGATGGTTTCCTGGGTTATGTCTGGCCAGCCCGCCGCCAGGGAGTTACCATACCAGCCCGGAGTGAAGTGGTAGTCTGGGGACGCGCCAAAGCTGGAATGGAAGGGCGTGACTACTACGGGCTGGTTGAGGCACTCCAGGAGCCCGGTGCTGTTGCAGCAGCTCGAACAATATCAGTAGTAAGACGAGGTCGAGTTCCCATCCGCATTCGTAACCTGCATGATTTCCCTGTCTCCATAGGGCGCTACCAGAAGCTGGGCAGGCAGTTTCAGGTAGATGAAATGGACATCCATGGAGCACGTGATGTCAGCCTGAAGCCTGGTACTGATGGTGTGGTGGAGGTGGGGTTGATAGATGCCAGTGACGGGATGGAGGAAGATCAAGTGTTTGAAGTGCTGAAGCTGGCTGATCGACCGGACCTGGCCCAGGATGAGCAGGGTCAGTTAGCGGCTCTGCTGCACAAGTGGGAGAAGGTGTTTTCTGCCCACGAGGAAGACTTCGGGAGGACCGACGTGGTGAAACATTGCATACCCACAGGCGATGCAGCCCCCATAAGGGAACGTTTTCGTCCTTTACCACCCCTTCTGTATAGAGACATGAGGTCTCTCCTAGCAGGTATGTTGCAAGGTGGCATTATAGCAGAAAGTTCCAGCCCCTGGGCAGCTCCCATTGTTATGGTGAGGAAGAAAGATGGAAGTTGGCGATTCTGTGTTGATTATAGAAAGTTGAATTCTGTGACCCACAAGGATGCTTTCCCGCTCCCTAGGATTGAAGAAACCCTTACCTCGATGACCCAGGCAGAGTGGTTCTCCACCTTGGACCTCGCCAGCGGTTACTGGCAAGTAGAGGTAGACCCACAAGACCGGGAGAAAACCGCTTTCACCACCCCCCTAGGTCTGTTTGAGTTTCAGCACATGCCCTTTGGCCTGTGCAACGCACCAGCAACATTCCAGCGCCTAATGCAACAGTGTCTCAGTGGCCAAATAACAGAGTCTTTGTTGGTCTACTTGGATGATATTATTGTGTACTCCCCTGATTTTGCTACACACCTGAAACACTTAGAGGCGGTGTTTGAGCGCCTATGGAGGCATGGCCTGAAGTTGCGACCTGACAAGTGTAAGCTCTTCCACAGACAGGTGAAATTCCTGGGCCATGTAGTTGACCAAAAGGGAGTTATGCCAGACCCAGAAAAAGTATCTGCTGTTGTTGATTGGCCAGTCCCTACTACAGCCAAAGAACTAAAGGCCTTCTTAGGCCTGGCCGGGTACTACAGACGGTTTGTCCCTGGGTTCGCTAAGGTCGCACGACCACTAAACTCGCTCCTAATTGGCATACCAAATGATAAGCGGTTGAGCTCCCGTCCTTTAAGTTGGTCGGCAGAGGCCCAAGCAGCCTTCGACAACTTAAAACACACACTAACAGAGGCCCCAATCCTTGCCTATTTTCCAGGCCTTTTCTTCTTTATACAGATGCCAGCCACCAAGGTTTGGGAGCAGTATTGGCTCAAGCCCAAGAAGGTAAAGAGCGAGTAATTGCTTATGCTAGTCGGAGCTTACATCCCACCGAACGTAACGATGCCAATTACAGCTCTTTCAAATTGGAACTGCTAGCCTTAAAGTGGGCAATTACGGAGAAATTCAAAGACTATTTGACTGGGGCTAAGTTTATTGTATATACAGACAATAACCCTGTTGCTCATTTACAGTCCGCAAAGTTGGGTGCAGTGGAACAGCGCTGGGTGGCCCAGCTGGCATCCTTTGACTTTGAAGTGAAGTACCATGCCGGAAGGGAGAACACAAATGCGGATGCTCTCTCTAGCTTTCCTGCAACTGGCGCACTACAAGGGAGGACGACCACCAATGCGGCAGAGGTTGTTACATTAGCGGTAGTGGGACAAGAGGATGCCTCCCCGGAACAGAATGAAGGCTGGATGGTTGAACAACAGGCCGACCCAGACATTCAGGCTGTACTACACACGCAGCCAATCTCCGGGCTCATGGGGCTGCCAGGAGGCCTGCCATGACTGCCCTTCACCGTCAGGCCCGTTTGCACTGGTGTCGGCAACACCTGCACTGGAACCTGAACATGTGGAGGAACGTTATGTTCAGCGTTGAGTCCAGATTCTGCCTACGGAAGTTGGATCATAGGGTCAAAGTGTGGAGAAGACGGGGAGAACGCTATGCTGATTGCTGCACCGATAGAGTAACACCTTTTGGTGGAGGCAGTGTGATGGTGTGGGGCGGCATCTCCATCACTGGAAAAACGAGGCTTGTCATCATCGGAGGCAATCTCAATGCAGAGAGATATCGAGATGAGATTCTGCAACCAGTGGCGATCCCATATCTCCACAGTCTGGGACCGAACTCCATCCTCCAAGATGACAACGCTCGCCCCCACAGAGTGGGGTTTATCAGAGACTACCTCCAGAATTTGGGAGTAGAGAGAATGGAATGGCCTGCCAACAGTCCTGACCTCAACCCAATTGAACACTTATGGGATCAGCTTGGGCGTGCTGTTCGTGCTAGATTGACCGACACAACCACGTTGGCTGACTTGCGACAAATCCTGGTTGAGGAGTGGAATGCCATCCCACAGCAGTGTGTGACCAGGCTGGTGACCAGCATGAGGAGGAGGTGCCAGGCTGTTGTGGCTGTGTATGGTTCTTCCACACGCTACTGAGGCTCCTGACTGTTTGTTAAATGAATAAATTGTAAAATTGCCAATATGTCTTGTTTCTTCCTTGTTACTGATAGACTTCAATCATCCAATCCACCAAACAACACCAAACAAGAGTCAATAGCAACAGCAGAACTAGAAAAGGTTAAATTTTCTGAAGAAAATTTGTGTGCTTGCTTCAGCAAGAGGAGGCTGAAGACAGTTGAATTTCATTACAAAGAGTTTAAATGTCTGTACATTTTGAGTATTTCCATCTGGTGTTTGAAGTAGTAGCTGAAGTTATAGTTGTAGTACTATCAGTAGCAAGAGTGAAAGTGTTTGAAGTAGTAGCTGAAGTTACAGTTGTAGTAGTATCTGTAGAAAGAGTAAAAGTGTGAAAGTGTTTGAAGTAGTAGCTGAAGTTGTAGTAGTATCAGTAGAAAGAGTAAGTGAAAGCCAGTGCAAGTCTATAAAACAGCTAGAGTGGAGTAGAGAGACTGCTGAAACTGTAGTAGCTGCAGTAGTAGGAGTAGTACTACAACACAGAAGTTTCACTGTTTGAAGCAGTTAAAATGTGTAACTGAACAGTAGTAGGAACGCTACTAGTATTAGAAGTACTAGTAGTAGCAGTATTAGAAATAGTAAATGTAGCAGTAGCAGTGTTAGAAGTAGCAGTATTAGAAGTAGTAGTAGCAGTAGCAGTGGTAGAAGTAGTAATACTAGTAGCAGTATTAAAAGTAGTAGTAGTAGCATTAGTAGTAGTAGCAGTATTAGAACTAGTAGTAGTAGTAGTAGTAGCAGCAGTATTAGAAGTAGTAGTAGTAGTAGTAGTAGCAGTACTAGTAGTATTAGAAGTAGAAGCATTAGCAGTAGCAGTATTAACAGAGAGAGAGAGAGAGTGGGTTTGGCCCCAGCATGTGTATGAAAATGGAGAAGTGCAGAGAGCAGGACAGCTGCATTAGAGCTGCAGCAGAGGCGCAAGTGGAGCTCAAACGCTCATAATTCAAAAACTACAAATCCCATCACTCAGATATTTACATTGTGAGAAAGAGCAGGACTGGCTGAACATTTTAGTGTGTAATATATGCATGTAGTCTTAAAATTGTGGAAATTGTGACAGTTCAAATATGTGTAAACAGGAAAAATCTGTTCATAAAAGCCAACAACAGTATAGCAGTAGTGTTGAACAAACCATCATAGCTCAAAAACTACAAATGCCATCACTTGGATATTTACATTGTGAGAAGACGTGTGTGAACATTTTGATATATAATATATGTTTGTAAGGTGAAAATTGTGGGAACTACTACAGTTTAAATACTGAATATGCAGAAAGACAAAGCTGTTTAAAGTCGGCAAAATGACTGTAAAACCCAAGTGCTGTCAAAATTGTGGGAATAGTGACAGTTTAGAAATGTGTCACAGACACAGCTGTTCAAAGGAGTGAAAATTGCTGTAAAACACAGTTTTCGACTGGTGTTGAACAAACGTCCCTAACTCAAAAAGTATAAATGTTATGACTTAGATATTTACATTGTGAGTGGCAGAAGGAGTAGCTGAACAGTTTGACATATAAAATGTATATATACTGTGAAAATTGTGGGAGTCATGACAGTTTAAGGAATTTGAATATTCAGTTAAAAATCACAGCATCTGAAGTCTGAAGAGTTGCTAGAGTGGGGATGACATCACGCACTCTAGCGATCTGAACATTCCGCCATTCATTTCTATGGGGAAAAAAATCGCGTTTAAACGTAAATTGCGAAAAAACTAAACATCGGAATGCTTATAAAAGTAATAGCACGCTATTCCCGAACATGCTGAACGTTTGAGAGTTTGAACCGCGTCGATAGCTCAAACGATTCAAGCCGCATTAAAGTTTAAAAAAGTGTCCGGAAGAAAAATAATAATAAGTAAGGAGAATAACAATAGTTTGCTTGCTGAAGCAAGCACACTAATAAGCTCTTTGGCATTGGCAGAGAAGATTTGGCAAATTTTACATGAGCGCAACCCACATACTCAGCTGTGCTGCTCATCCCACAAATGCATGTTCCTTACAAATGAGGCACCATTTAAAAGGGAAATAAACAGGCTTTCCAACGGTATAAATTGTATTGCCAAGAAGCATTGTTACAACAGAGAAATAATCTACCAAACACAAATCACACAAATTCCGAACTTTTTGTTCGATGTTTATTTTAAAATCTTGCGCTTTTATTTGGAAGGCTAAACGGACAAACCGGAAGTCCTGTTTCTGGTAATTCGAGCTAGTTTTACCTATCAAACGGGGTGCGCGCAAACGTGACGTTTTTTAAATCTAGAGCTAGAGCTAGCTAGAGTGGCGATTTCAGTTGAGCGGAATGAATGTTAAATGCTCACTTTTCCACTGGATTACTTCGACAGGCAGAGACTATGTCGCACCAGCCGCCGCTGCTGCCGTCGCCACCGGGCGCATTGTGGCTGTCATCGGTGCCGTCGTCGACATCCAGTTTGACGAGGGCCTCCCTCCCATCCTCAACGCCCTGGAAGTCACCGGCCGTGAGTCCAGGCTAGTCCTGGAGGTAGCACAGCATCTTGGTGAGCATCTTCGGATATAGCCTGCAGTCTTTGTACTTACATGGGTCAGGTGTGTGACTGCTGCTGTAACTGGGTAAAATGCAGTAAAAGGGCTGTTCATTGACTGGAAGACTGTACAGTAGCAATTCAATATTTGAATCCTGTTTCTGTCGTGTCCTCAGGAGAGAACACAGTGCGTACCATTGCTATGGATGGTACCGAGGGTCTGGTCCGTGGACAGGGAGTCCAGGACACTGGTGCCCCCATCAGAATCCCAGTGGGTCCCGAAACCCTGGGCAGAATCATGAATGTCATCGGTGAGCCCATCGACGAGAGGGGTCCCATCTCCACCAAGCAGTGAGTTCATGTTTTGCATAACTGCACAATTCCAATTATAGTTAATTTGTTGCATTTCATGAGGCTTGAGAGAAGACGGGATTGAAAATGAAAGTACAAAAGCAAGGTCAATATAAAAACAATCTAACATGCAGCAAAGCAATACAAGGGCAGCAGTGATGCAGTAGGCATTAGGTAGAAGACATGGTGACGATAGAGGGTGCAAATGTCTATTGGTCTGCAACTTGCTTCTAATTTTGCTGTTTGATTTATTAGTCATATATAGATGAAGTGACTGGAAAACAATGTTTTTCCCAGGACTGCCCCCATCCACGCTGAGGCCCCTGAATTCACTGACATGAGTGTGGAGCAGGAGATTCTGGTAACTGGCATTAAGGTGGTCGACCTGCTGGCCCCCTACGCCAAGGGAGGAAAGATCGGTATGTGCGATAGAAGTTTTGTTCATGTGTGCGACAAACTTTGGCAGGATAATGTACAGGATTAATGGGACCGATTTGAATACTTGGGATGTTTGTAGTGACTTTGCAATATAAAATCAGTGTGTAATGCTTATCTGCCATGTTTTTTATCGGCACAGGTCTGTTCGGTGGTGCCGGTGTGGGCAAGACTGTATTGATCATGGAGCTGATCAACAATGTGGCCAAGGCCCATGGTGGTTACTCGGTGTTCGCCGGAGTGGGAGAGCGCACCCGTGAGGGAAATGACTTGTACCATGAAATGATTGAGTCTGGTGTCATCAACCTGAAGGACACCACCTCCAAGGTGAGGATTGTAGCAAGCCTCCATAAGAAAAAGTAAACTAGCCCTGAGTAGTAAAACATGACTATTGGTCTTTAATTGGAAGGGTGGGTTTGACAGTGACCCCATGTCCTTGTGAATGTTGACAGATATCTGTACCTGACCTCCACTCTCCTCCCCACTAGGTGGCGCTGGTGTACGGACAGATGAACGAGCCCCCAGGCGCCCGTGCCAGAGTGGCTCTGACTGGACTGACTGTGGCCGAGTATTTCCGTGACCAGGAGGGTCAGGATGTGCTGCTCTTCATCGACAACATCTTCCGCTTCACACAGGCTGGCTCTGAGGTCCGTACAGTCCCAAAATAGTTTGTCTACCAGTGGCCAAGTTGCAGAGGCAAAGTTTTACAGAAATGTTATGGGATTAGTTTATTGTGATAAACAGGGAGTCTCTAATGTTGCAGTTGACAAATTTGGATTAAAATGCAACTTAGTTAACACTCTGACATCCCTGTCTAGACACCAAAGGTTGGTGAAGATAAAAACATCTAATGCTTGATGCTGATACCAAGTTAGGGATGTGTCAATAATTCGATCATGAGGATCTCAATGTTTGCATTTGATGTTTTATCAGACTGACTTGATTTGGAAATGCTTCGTATAATCAATATCTTCCACATGTATGTACATGCTTGCATGTAAAAATGTCAAATTATATAATGACATATTTAACCTATTACCTATATTTAAGTAAAGGCTTGTTTTGTGGTTAATAAGTTATTTTGCCCATAGCCAAATAAGCTTATGTTGAATTTTCGCTTGTTTACACCAACTAGTCAAGTTCGTCATTCAGACCATCCATTGACTAGTCAGCCATGGGGGAAAAAAATAGACTTTTGCACATCCTAATACCAAGTCCTCTCCTGACCTCTCAGGTGTCTGCCCTGCTGGGTCGTATCCCCTCCGCTGTGGGTTACCAGCCCACTCTGGCCACTGACATGGGTACCATGCAGGAGAGAATCACCACCACCAAGAAGGGTTCAATCACCTCTGTGCAGGTAAGCAAAGAGCTCAAGAAGTTCATTTGACACTCTAGCTGTGTCATGGCATTACATGCACTTGCAAAAACATCTTAAGGACATTGGTAATGGCTGTAGAATAATGGATACTAAACTGTTATATAGTACTTCATCATTGCCAACAGATGCCATGCTATGACAGTGTTACAGGTACTTGGCCTTTTAGGAGCATGTATTTGAAACGACAAATTGGTGATGGGAGAATACTGGCTAAAACCATTGATTTACTCTGATCATATAGTATTGCGGCAACAAGAAGGCTAGTACTAGCATGTTAAAGTGACGAAGCCTCAAGAAGCCTTCAGAAGGCCGCGAAGCTGGCTGAGGAGCACTCATAAACGTCTAAACAATCTAACTGTTTAAGAAATTGAGGAAAAGGGGAAAGGAAGGAGGGGTCGTGTGGTAGGAGCACTTGGTTTGTAAAACATGTCACAATGCAGATGTACCTGTCATGTCATCTTGAAAGAAAAGTTCTATTTAATGTTTCCAATGAAAAAGAGATGGAATAAAGGTCTGTCTTTACATAAAACTACAACTTGTGTCAACTGTATATTTCCTAGGCTTTTAATATGTTGTAGTGAAGAAAATCTTGTTCCTAATGGGTTGTTTCATGAAATGGCTGTCCTCATCCACTTTGACCACAAGATGGCACTCATGGGCCATGTTGAGCTAGCTGTACTGTCGCAGTTCATTGTCACAAACTGAAATAAAGCAGTTGACAAAGATGGGAAGTGTTGTTTTTGTTTCTAGTTCACAGACTTTGCGGTGACATACGTTGTTTCCTAATACTAATTGTCAGGATTTCTGTTTAAGAAACTTCACTCTGTGGGTTTTTGATTCATGACAAACTTGTTGCTGTCACAGCCTGAATCACAGAAACAACACTTGAGAATTGCAGTACTGGGTGTCAATAAATCAAATGATAAAAACAATACACTGACAATTAAGATTGTTGCTGCCGAAGAGGCTTATCATTGCCCGTAATTAAGACAACAGTGTTCCTTCTACAATATTGAGGCTGTAAAATGATTTCATATTCACAAAGTCTACCTCATATTGCCCAGGGCTGCAGTGGTGGATTATGAGTGCAGTTTATTACATTAATCACTGTTGGGAATCCTATGAAAGAATTTCAGAGCACTTAAACAAGTAGGCCTAAATTTCATTCACTATTGATAACTATGGTCAATTCTCAAAGTGTTGAACTTCCCCACTGTTGGCTCATGTCCAACTCTAGCTGGAGCTCTTAGTTTAGGACAAAGGTCAATTGCCTAAAATTACCCACTTACACATCAAACACAAAAATGAACTAAGGTAACATTGAGCTGTTTGGGTACAAGCCCACTATGGAGAGTTAATTAAGTTTTTTCCTCATGACTGATGGCTGAGAAATGCTAGGTGCTGCTCATTATAGAAGAGGATGAACATGGAATGAAAACATTTCAAAAATGTACTGTGTGTAAGTGTTTAAGGTATGCATTTTTGCACATACATTTTAGACGCTTGTTATACTGAACTTTGACACTGTACTAATCTTACTTATAATCCTTTTAGAATTTAAGCAACACCAATTTTCTCCTGCAATTTCTGCACATTTGTTAATCATTTCTTTGTTGAATTGCGGGTTAGATATTTATTGCTGTATCCTTAACCTTTCACACACACCTATCATCCCAAGGCCTAGATAAGTTGGAACAAGCCTCAATCTACCTGCAGATAAGTTGGTTTTCAATTTGCCCAGCCCTTCCTGCTTTTTGTGAGAAAGCCTCATGTAGCTGCACAATTCTTTACAAATGACAACATATATGAAGTCCTTGCTCTAGAGGAGGCAAGCAAACAAAGTATAGTTTTAAGTGGTATTATTTATGTCACAATATTGCTCATCAAACAAATGTTGGCTCTTCAATAGTGAATTTGGAATATGGCTTTGGCTAGGAATTAAAAAAATACATGAATACATTGGTCAGTTGCATGGCCTGTATTACGGCCTGTGGGGAAATGGATAAAAACAGGCACATCTTAAGACCAAATATCCTCATTATATTAGTATGGGCCTTATCGGACAGACTTTGCGATGGGAATGGCCTCTTTGGACATGAGGTAATCGGACAAGCAGCTTGGCATGTAGGACAGCGGCAGCCAGAAGAGCTTGGCGTCCCAGCCGGAGGAGTAGCGGGTCCGGGGCCGGACTGCAGACACGGCATGCTCCATACAGCTGACCACCTTCATCAGGTCCGCATCAACTATCTTGGCCAGCTTCTGCTTCATCATCTTATCCACTAGGAGGGAAAACAATGCCACACATTGTAACTTTATCTGTGTCATTTAAACCGAATAGGATGTTTCAGATTTCTTCAGTTAAAAAACCAAAAAACCAAAAACAATACACCAAATGAAATTGTCCAGTCTTACCCTTATCTAGATAATCAGCCCCATAGTCATCTCTGACCTCCTGGGTCATTTTGTCCCACAGCATCTTCACATTTTTGAGCAGCATATTATGGTCAGTCACATTTGTCTTGAAGAAGCCTGGCTCAATACAGAGGACCTTGACACCAAAAGGAATCATATTTAACCTAAAAAAAAAAAAAGCTCCTCGATCAATGTGTTCAATGTGATCAATGTGGCTGATTGTATTTGAAGGAAAAAATCTTGTCATTGTGTATTGATAAATTGTGTGACTCACCTGAGGCTGTCGTTGAAGGCCTCCACCCCGTACTTGGAGATGGCGTACGGGCCTCCCACCACACTGATCCTCCCGAACACGCTGGCGACGTTGACCACCCTCCCCCTGGCCTTCTTAATCAGCGGCAGGACACTCAGCGTCACGGCGATCACCCCGTTCAAGTTCACATCCAGCATGGACTTGTAGTCGTCGATGGTCAGCCAATCGCAAGGGGCAGAGGGAGTGCCAACGCCCGCGTTGTTCACCACAGCCCAAAGGCCTAGGAGTGTTTTTAAACCGTTATTTACCCAACCAACCTGCCTAGTTTCTGTAATAACGGATGACTAACCGGAAGTTCTAGTAATGGAAGGAAGTGGAGTTGTTGTTGTTGCCTTATTTATGTTTACACTGGATGAAGTGAGCAAGAGAGAGAAATGGAGTACATCAAATTCCATCATTAAAACCATTACAGTGTCTTTGTTGTCAATGGTTCAAAGACAAAAGAAGAAGTAATACACTTTCAGGAAAAGGGGTTATATATGTCTAACCAAGATCTCTCAACAAATATCTATGTGCAGTATCAAACTAGTGAGTACCATACTGTTTTACTGACCACCAATTAATTTTATGTAATCTTGAGCACATTATGTACATTAGTACATTATGAAAAGAATGTACAACGTGATACTGTGTTCCTGTGAAAAGGAGTAGCAAAGGTTTTCCTGCATGTTGATTATATTTCAGAGTCTGTTTAGTAAAGTAAGACCGGCTGCTGGTAACAATGTTGTGGGTTGTGTAGACTGCAGGGATCAAATATCACAGTGTGTTACGTTGGGGTTGTGCATACCTACAAAAGAGCAGTATTTAGCATTATTACACTTGCTATAACAAGGATTCAAGCCAGACCAATGTGAAACAACTTATACTGTCACAGCATTGTTTTCCTCCCAAATGAAGAAACTGGTTATTCCATGGCTGTAAATTTAAATGGAAATATGTGAGAGAGATAGTTACAAGTGGTCTGTCATCATTAACACTCAACACTCACCGCGCTCCCCCACTTTCTCCTTGATCATTGCCGCAACTTTGCTGACGCTGTCGTTGTTTCTAACGTCCAGGTGCGTGGTGATCAGCTTGTCGGAGCAGGACTTCTTCAGGTCCTCCTCCCCTCTCTCTGTGTAGCAGGAGGCGATCACTCTGAAGCCCAGCTTGTCCAGGTGCCGGGCCAGGAGGTTGCCGAAGCCCGAGTCACAGCCGGTGATGTACACATACTTGCCGGCCTTGTCGGAGACCCTGGGCATCTCCCTGACCCAGCGGTACAGGTAATAGACGACCACCAGCCCCAGGAGGTACAGGTACATGACTGCAGGACACAAGAGGGAAACTGCTTCATATCTTTTTGCCGTGTTTTGGCCCCATTTTTACTCACCACAGACCTCAGCATTGTCTAGGAGTATGAAGGGTGTGTGCCAATACGAAGTTATGTAAAGGAGGAGAAACTCTGGCTAGAAGTGTAATGACACATTAATAAGACCTACAGGCTCACCATGTGTTCATAGTATTAGCAGTAGCAGTAGCACTGGTTCTGAAAGAGTAAAAGAGTGAAAGAAAAAGTGAAACAGTTACAGAAAGTTAAAGAAAGTGAGTTGAAGTAGTAGTTTCAGTTGAAGTAATAGTTGCAATAGTAGTTGAAGTGAAATTCAAAGTGTTGAAGTAGTACTAATAGTAGAAGCAGCAACAGTGGTAGTAGTAGCAGTAGTAGTAGTGCTAACAGTAGTTGAAGTGTTTTAGAGTTTTTAATGTCAAGTAATGTCACATTTAACTCAAGCTTGTGCTTTGGTTTGCAAAACAACATGCAAGAACATTTTACTACTGTTCTACAATTATTGAGAAAACTATTAAAAAAATAACCAAAAAAAAGTTTTAATAAAGATGATTTAAAGTGACAACATTGATGAATCCCATTTGACACAGAAATAGTTTATTTGCATTTTATCCAGACTCCAACATGAATAATTCAGTGGCTCAGTTTGACCCTAAGCAGATACATTTACCCACTTGCTAGGATCAATTTACCCCCAACCTGGGGCAAATTGAGCCATAAGGGACTGTTTTTTTTGTTCTTTTTTAAGAAGTTGTATTTTCACTCTTCTTTCATTTATCTGCATTCTTACCATTCTTACCTGAAATGTGGGTGGGAGCATTTGTTTTAGTTCTGTCTCATTTTTCCTTGCCAAGATAACAATTTCAGTAAAACCTGCTCATCTTACCCCGCTCTCCCCTATCCTACCTGACCACCGTTGAACTACTCATGCAGTGATTTTTAATAGTCTACTCACTCCTCAAAGGTAACGAGAATGTGGTAACCACCTTACTTATTTAACTTACTGTACTCGTTACTTTACTTTTTCGTTACACATCCCTAAAATTAGCGGTTGCCTCCTCTCTTTCCTTCATAAATCAGGATAAATCAGTTGCCTTCATTTCTCAGCTGTGTGTGGAGGACGATGACGAAGACTAATGTTACTTATGTAACTAACTGGTTTGTGGCCAATTTAACTTCAACGTTTACATTTAGTGACAAAAGTGACAAATTGCAAAAGTGACAATTTATTTTCGATTCGTAACTGTAACATTCTTACTGAAACTGGAATTGTAACTACTTCGATACTAGTTGAAACACAATACCTGGTAAATTGGCTCCTCAAATATTTGATGATGGCGCGTGAGTTTGGAAATCATCCACTTTCACAACACATAGGTCTAGTGTAGCGTTACACTGCTTGGCAGGACTAACCAACAGTAGACCCTATCTCTGCCTGTCTCAACGTGCACTTTCTGGTAACTGGACTGAAGAACCACTTTATGAATGATCAACGCATTTTATATTTTGCCTATCTTCATGGATTACCAAATACCATGTAGGCTAAAACATTTATAGACTATCACTTCTGCAGTTTGATATTTGTTTGACTTGTTCCGAAATGTTCCGAAATGTTTAATAGCCTCTTAGCCTACATGGCTCCCTATATGGAAATTAGTTAATTCGAGGTGTAGTCAACAAAATGTGTCAGTAAAATAAAATAGTCCCTTAACTGCCTTTTATGCCATAGGCTAGTTTACTGCTAGTTTACTGCTGGTTAATGGCAAAATAGTGCCGGTGTGTCTGGAATGCTTTAGCGGTCATTAAAAACATCCCATTCATACCCTCATTCAAAGTCCTCATTGTTTTCTCTTCATCTGTCGCTTGACTCGAATAAAGGTCTGGAGCAAAAAACAAAACAAAAAAACAAGCCGCTCTTACCTGTTGTGAAGGTCTTCCAGGACTGCTGCAAATCTGGTACAACTTCAGGAATTAAAACACACCCAGATTACGATCAGGTTCAAGGGGCGTCACATGCTTGGTATTGACCAATGCCTGGTGTAGGGCGTTGACCTCTTTAGGAAAACGGCAAAAATGTGTATAATCCTTGTAAGTCATTTATCAGAAAACACAACGCTAAGCAACAACAAACAAACACAGTAATTCTAATTATTTAAATTTAGACCAGTGATAATGCTGATTTCTTTTACAACCGATTTTGAAAAAAAGTTCTATAGTCAAACGACTGTTTTGCTGCACAGGGAGGGAGGGGAGAGGGGAGGAATAGAGGGAGGAGGGAGGACGGAGGGCTGACAGAAAGAGAAGGGGGGACAGAGGGAGCACATTTGCATACATTGCGGGAAAGCAGGGCTTTTTTTTGCATCTTAAGCAGATCTGCTCAAGATCTGTTAAAGACATTTTAACTCTAATGAATTTACCTGTCTGCCCTTTCAAACTGAAGTAAGCACACTTCTTTTTTTTCTCAGAAAACTGAACCTTTTCTAGTTTTTGATTGGTAGCCTAACTGTAATGAAACAAGGTACAAACATACCTAAAAAGGGTACAAATTCTTGTCGCTGGGTCTGTACCTTATTAGGGTACAAATATTGTACCCTTGTGTATGGTCCATATTTGTACCTTATCACCTGTACCTCTGAAGGAACAAATATGTACCCCAAGTGACAAAATTTACTGTGATGCTTTGGTACAACAATGTACCCTTTGAAAAGGCACATATGTCCATTTAGGGGTAACACCCCAGCGACAAGCCATTTTGTACCTTAAAGTGGAAAGAGGCAAGCATTCAAAATGTATCCTTCTCCACTGTTTAATCATGGAATCAAGAGACATTACAAGCAGTTAACAGACAGGAAATGCTGGGGCACAACAATGTGTGCAGCCTGTATTAACATGTGACTCAATCATCCCTTTTAAAAACACATAGAAATACCAATACAGTGAGCATTTACACTTAGACTGGATGCATCAAGCTTGGTGGGCCGTTCATTAATCAGTTTAAATGCAAAACACTCATGCAATCTTACATAGAAAACAAACATTGTTCAGATTTGCCTAAATTTCTATTGAATCATTCCGGTTGTACAATACTGAGGATTCCATCAATTTGGATATGCAGAAGTCTAAAAAACATTTAAACACAATGTTTCATAAAATATGCTCAAAACGAGTCCTCCGCTGTTGAATCATGGAACCAGAAACAGTAAAAGCATTAATGAACAGACGGTAAATTTCATGCACATTTAACATATGCAGCCTGTATTAGCATATGCAAGTTAACCATTCCTTATATATACCAATACAGTGAGCATTTACACTTAGACTGGATACATCAAGGTTGCTGGGCCATTCATTAATCAGTTTAAATGCAAAACACTCATGCAATTTTATGTATAAGATTGAAATTCTTACAAGTTAATCACATTCACTTAGCTCTAGTTTGCTATTCACTTTTAAAAGAGTGTGGTATGGAAGCCATATTCAATCCCATGCTAGATGACCTTAAAAAGCTCTCAACTGAAGGGTTCACTGTAAATATTAGCTGTCAGCTCACATGATCGGTTCTGGTACTCTGATGAGACACTGAGCGAGAATGTGGACACTGAGTGTAGTTAAAGGCATGCCACGTTTGTCTGATCTCGATAAGGCCTGTGCGATAGGGCAACTTCAAGCTGGTGTTCCACAAAAGCAAGTTGCGGCATTATTTGGAGTGAGCCATAGTACCATCTCCAAACTGAAGGCCAAGTTCCATGAAACGGGGGATGTCGTTGAAATCACGTCTATTGCTTGCTGGGATAACACACCACAAACATTCAATTAATTTGTGACGCCAACCTAAACCTCCTACATGTGGTTTCCAGCTGTCCAGGAGGGAGCCGCGACTCGGTGCTGCAGAACAGCAGGGTGTCGTGCGTCTCGAGCAGGTGCTGCTTGAGACGCACCCCAGCAAGCAATAGACGTAATTTCAACGTCTCGGCTAGATACAGCCCAGATTTAGTCCGGCTATGTGTAACCCACTTCTAGCCAAAATGATCTTGAAATTGGTTAGATTTAGTTTTTGCCAACGCAGCTTGCGAGATGTATGATATTCCATCATGTAAGCAAAGTCAACAGTGATTACAAGGTGTTTAGTTTCATTTCTTTGACATGGTCTATGCGTAGCCACGATTTAGCTCCCAATTGGACCGGCTATTTGTAGCCCACTTCTAGCCAAAACTGTTTCATTGTAGTTTTTGCCTACGCAGCTTGTGAGATGGATAATATCCCATGATGAATATACCAGCCTTACAATTAGAGTAGTTTTACACAGTGCCATAATTATTATTATATATGTACAATTTCTAAATGTTTTCGCCATCTTTTGCCTGAACATCATGTCTGGCTCTGTTACCCCTCAGGGAGACTCTAGTGGCCCCCTGAACTGCCAGAACCCTGACGGCTCCTGGGACGTCCATGGTGTGGTGAGCTTTGGCTCCAGCATGGGCTGCAACTACCCCAAGAAGCACTCCGTCTTCACCCGCGTCAGCGCCTATATCTCCTGGAGAGTGGAATTGGGCTTGGCTTGTACAGTATTATATGAAGACAGTTCCACTTAAAATTTGCCACCCTCCAAGTGTCATTCAAGTGACACTAGACAGCATACTTAGAATAGAAAACCAATTGTCAGTGGTAGGAGTGCACAGAAATCCCTATTATGTATTCTTTACATGAATATTCATGTTGCAAATAAAATCGTCCTTTCAAATTTAGCATAGGAAATGCAGTCATTTACCAGAATGAAATACATGCAAAATGCACATATCATAAAATATATGCACAAGAATAATATAATCTAAATCTCCAATTTTAAGTATGTGTGGCTCAGATGAGTGTGGATTAGATATATTGTTATTAAGAAGCATCCAGTCCTAGCCTGGTTCCAGACTCCTGACCCGCCCACTCTTCAGATTTGGTCGAGCGATTCAGAGTCTGCTCTATTCAACAGCGATTTCTCGATCGGAAAAGTGATCGGGCCAATGGCGTTTTGGCAGAATAATTTTTTTTTAAATCACTCCTTAAACATATTTTTGTGAAAAACCAACATTGTTGGTAAAGTTAGTAAATACACCCAGCACCAGTGTAACTGAAAATAACGTCAGAGCGGCCGGATACGTCAGTCACTAGTGATTGGTTCGTGGAAAATCAACCCACACACACACACACACACACACACACACACACACAGAGAGAAAACGGCTAACATGGAGGCAATGTCAGTCTAAATGTCAGGCTAATCCAGTCCAGTTTCCCTCTGGAATAGCATTTTAAAACATCTCTTTATGATTTCCTTTTTCTCGGTGATGACCAGGAACTAAGACATGGGTTGGTTTGTGTTGTTATTGGTTGTTGCACTTGATCATAAAATAAAGAATGTAGTGCAAACACTGTATTCTTCTCCTCCTTTTCAAAATCCTAATGGTTTTCTAAATAAGAGTTCAGACATGTAAAAGGTAACAGATTTTGGCGATTGTGTACAAAAATATCCCTGTGTTATATGTTGAACATCACATTGAGTTACATCACATTGACATTGTGTTACTGTATCATATTATGATGGGCAGTCACAGCAGTATGGCTGATCTTCATCTCTAATCACAATATGAGTCCAAGCGCAGTGAGTTTTGGGAGGGGTTGGTGCTTTAACACTAGACAGACCAGGTCTAACACAGTGATTCTCAGATGTAAAACTACCTGTCAACTGAAGGAAGTAAAGCATAACCACTATTTCCTTACATGACTTTGAAAGTCTAACACATTTAGAAAGCTGAGAGATTTCAGTTCTAACACTCGAAACAGGATTTAATTGACGGTGGCTTGGCCTCGGTAGTGTTAATAGGAGCCTACTGTCACTCTATCACTAGTGTATGCTAAAGTGCCAATCTACTAGGAACACATGCATAATTTGAGTGTCTATGTATAGCTAGAGGCACTAGTTTCAGCCATAATCCCTGACCAGCAGTTCTCAGGTGAGTTGGTGCCCTTGCAACATGCGAATGACGAGAGTAGCCTATTAGCACCACAATCATCTCTGTGCCTCCGGTAGATAGCTCTGTCTGGTGCACATAATAATGCTTTAGCATACAGTATGTTAAGTAAAATAGGCCTACAATTCTATTAATAGAATGCACTTTCAATGGCAGAAGATCTCTCTTCCTGTGAGACTTCAAGCATAACTTGATTTGTTTACAATGAAGTTAGCAGAGTTAGCCAGAAAGCTAAAGTGATGAAGATTGAGATTTTGTTTTTATAAGTTATGAACCTACAGGCCATAGCATAACAAGACTAAGAGTCTAACAGTCCCGTGACGCTAAAGTTTGTGGAAGCGTCTGCTGAGATTTTACTTAAAGGGTAACTTCGGTATTTTTCAACCTGGACCCAATTTTCCCATCTTTTTGTGTCTAAGTGACTAAAGGGGACAACATTTTTTGAAATTGGTCCAGTATTGAGCGAGAGCGTGTCAGCCGGCCGCCGCGAAGCGGGCTGCAATGTAATCAGATGGGGCAAATGCGAACCGTCTGTATGTCCACTAAAAGTGCTTGTTTTTGCCACTGACAGGCTCAGATTGTTATTATAAGTGTCTGACAACATTATGGAAAGGACCCTACAGAGAAATAAAACATTTCCTTCAAAGGTATTGTTCAATGTACTGGTGTACAGAGAGACTGTACAGCTCTGCTGGGAGTGGGAGTACTATCAAGTACAAGTAAGAACCACTTTTGTTTCAGGCCCGCACAAAATAAAACACCTGACAAATTCTGGTAAAGTGTCTCCTATGATTATACATGAGAACATCTGATGTTTTCTATTGTGTTGTAGAAACAAATGATGGTGCAGTTTTTGAGGCGTCAGCAACAAAAGCAGGTCCCATCTGAGCTGACAGCTGAGGACATGACTGACTGGCTGGTGGAGCAGGGCAAGAAATCTCTGAGAGCTGTGAGACTCCTACTGAGACATACAGACAGTCCATCACTCAACCTACCATCAACTCTGCTCATGTTAAAGGAATAGTTCACCCAAAAATGAAAATTCAGTCATTATCTACTCACCTCATGCCAGTAGAAAATCGGTTTAATGTTTTATGTCCACTTTAGTCTCTGTTCTGTATGTATTCTGCACAGTGTAATACATGCAGTGTTTATAGTTAAAGATGGCACATTTTATGGCATTTTTCATTATTATTACGGCATCAAACATTAATATGGGTGCTCACTTATTGAATTTGACAATTAAATACAAAGTAATTGCTTTAAAACAGTATTTCTATTTTAAAATCTTGCGCTTTTATTTGGAAGGCTAAACGGACAAACCGGAAGTCTTGTTTCTGGTAATTCGAGCTAGTCTTATCTATCAAACGGGGTGCGCGCAAACGTGACTTTTTTTTAAAATCTAGAGCTAGAGCTAGCTAGAGTGGCGATTTCAGCTAAATAATGGTGTAAATGTCGGTCTTTTCAAGTCACTTTGGGATCTTTTGACTTCAAGAGACTTGGATTATGCTGTAAGAGCTGCATGGAGCCATTTTATGGTTATTTTCCGTTCTTTTTTTTTTTTTTAACTCTGTCTGTCTGTCCATCTGTTGTATGGACTAACAAACTTTACCTGATTTTCTACTGGCATGGGGGTGAGTAGATAATGACTGAATTTTCATTTTTGGGTGAACTATTCCTTTAAGCTAGTCTGTTACTAATGAGAAGAAAATAGAGCAACAGTTAAGATGAACCTTCTGTTTTCTTTCCATTTGAAGATTGTGGAGGCTTGATCTCGAGAGTTTTGATAAAAGTGTCCAGCCTCTCCTCACGCTGGTAAGACCAAGATCATGAAAAGACTCAGTTTGGAGTAAATTATCACATAACACTAGATTGAACATTTCTTGTTTCAGATGTGGGAGGTGAACATCAGCATGAAAATGCTGATTATCAAGTTTTTAGCCCGAATCGTGCTCAACTCACCTGAAGCCAACAATCCTTGTTTTCAGTAAGTCACATTTATGAGATAAGATGAAACTTGAATGATTCCTGTGGGGAAATTGTGTCTTTTCAGAAAATGTGTATTTCAACTCATTTTGAGCGACTCTCATTGACAGAGACCCTTGAATCATCCGTCTGGCTGACAAAGCCATCAGGAGCCTGATGGAGAAGCAGCAGCCCAACTCCAGCCTCCTTGGCCCCCAGTAAGTGGTGATGCTGGTTGTGCCTGAAGTGCTGCAGGGCTTCTGGATTAATCCGGTGATCCTCTCGTCCGTACCCCCACTGCAGCTCAGCGTCCTGGCCGTCGAACTCATGAAGGCCGTTGAGGATAAGCTCTCTGCCTCTCTGACCTCCATGGACCGTCAGGCCGCCTTCTCCCGCTCCATCTGGGATGAGAAGGTCCTTTCTATCCAGAACAAGGTCAGAGAGAAGTACACTCCAGATGTCGTGCTGGAGAAGTTGAAGCGCTTTGGGCCACATGGACATGTCTGAAGTGCTGACCACCAAAGAGGTAAGAAGACCTGGGCAGTATGATTGAGTAGCTGGATAAGATACTGTATAGTAAAAAAAAATTTTTTTTTCTTTCTAAAATTCAAACGGCCTCTCTCCCTCTTTAGGTGGAACTAGATGATTCCACCCAGCCAGCTGTAGTGGATGGAACTCCATCCCCCTTGATGGAGATTTGAGCAAAGAGCCCGGCCTGGAAGAGGACACAACACCATGCCCAGAAATGGACTCTGCTGTTGGTTCTGCTGCTCTGGTTCCTCTGACTCTCCCGACTGATGCTCCTGCAGTTCCTCTGATCCTCCCTACCGAAGCTCCTGCGGTTCCTCTGATCCTCCCTACTGGAGCTCCTCTGGTTCCTCTGAGCCTCCCCACTGAAGCTCCTGTGGTTCCTCCAAGTCTCGCTACTGAAGCTGCTGTGGTTCCTGTGAGCCTCCCTACTGAAGCTCCTCTGGTTCCGCTGAGCCTCCCAGCTGAAGCTCCTCTGGTTCCTGTGACCTGTCTGAATTGAAGAGGTCAGTCCACAAGCGCAAACCTAAGAATATCAAGGATCTTGAAAAGTTCTGCATGCAGGCACGGTCCCTCCCAAAGTGTTCTCCAACCTTGTCAGACATTACAGTAAGAGGCTATGGTACTAAAGCATAAAACATTTTGTGTTTGAAGAATGTATTGTGTTAAAATGAAAGTGTACGACTCTCCCATATGTTTTAGCCCAAAATATGACTCATTGCATGTGTTGCATGCGACCGACCGACTGAAACTTAAATCTGATTGACTCCAGATTTAAGTTGTTATAGTTGTTGTGTTCTAGTAGTTAAAAGTTTTATTTTGGCGTGGAAAATGCAGAAATCGGACATGTAATGACCCAGAAGCGGTATATTTGTTTAGTAGAAAACGGTGGTAAGTCTGTCTCGTCTTAGCTCTGAACACTAACGTGAAACCGTGAACGGAACTTCTTTAAAAACGTAAAAGTTTATAGCCTGATATTATCTTTCTGAAGCAATTTTGCAAAACGCGACTGGCAGCCTCGTTCAGTGATGGATTACCTTTACTGACTGAATTAAGTCTCCAGAGTTGTTTTCTATGCCGTTTGGAATTGAATGAGAGTGAATGAGCCCGAGTGGTATGGCAAAACTAATTTTAAAATATCTTTAATTGTGCCACATGCATGTAAAAACAGTCAACATTAAAGGGATGTAAAATGTAAAAACTTTGCAAAAACTCAAACCACGTTGGAGTTGTCCTTTAACATACTGTATGCTAAAGCATTAGCAAGCGCACAAGGTAGATTTATGCACCAGAGACACAGAGATGATTTATTGACTCCCAAAAAGTCGTGCAGTCTTTAATGTGTTAATTACAGGTAACCTGATCCCAAAAATGAAGCTCTTCTTCCAGTCCGCACATGAAAGCTAAGAAAGGTTTCATCCCCCAGGCAGTTCTAAAAAGATCCTAAGCCAAAGGCGGCACACTAAAGTAACAGTAAATGTTAACATCCTCTCATTCCAAGGCAGCACATATAGCAAAGGTAGTTAGAGTTTAATGTGGAAGATGGTTTATTAGAAAATCCACTAGCTCCATGGATCCAAGTGGACTCAAGTGAGAGGCAGCCGGGCTGTCCGTGCCCAGTGCGCACTGGGCAAAGACTGTGGTGGGTCAGTAGAAGGTATTGATCAATACAAGAATCAATGCACTCAATAGAGCCAGGAAGTAGCCAAATATTCTCCCTAGTTAACTGTCAATAATGAGGGTCGATGACAGATGTTACCCAAATTGACATCCTTAGTAGGAATCATAGGTAGGACTGCATGCTAAACATATATAGCTAGAGTTAGCAAACAATTCCCTACAATTACCTGTTAGCTGTTAGCTGGGTATAGCTGAAGTGCTGGGAGCTGTTGGCAGCTGTCGGGAAGTGAACTGCTCCTCTTCTCTACCGCGGTCAAGTACCCAGGTCCTTATCCAGGTGCTGATAATATAAGTAACATTTAGACTTTTTTCTCAAAATAACCACTTTATTCTTATAATATTATGACTTTTTTTTTTTTTTTTTAAACGAAATTTGGCCCATGGGGCAAAATCAGCCTCAGAGCCAGGAAAAATAATCGATTGCAAAGGATTACCCAATCAGCAAATAGATCCTGCCCCATTCACTTTGATTGACAGAGGCTGAGACATTATGGAAAGTGACATTGTGAAAAGTGTCATTATGAAATAAAAAGAGGAGCAATGAAAAAAGAAAATTAATCAATCAATTATTAATTTATTTATGTATTTCTGTATTTATTTATGTAATTATTTATTTCACTGACACATATGTATTTATTTAATTGTGACTACTTTGGTCCTCCAAAGTGAATGAAGTCCAGTGACATTGCTGATTTCTTTTACAACCGAACCGACTTTGGAAAAAAAGTTCTATAGTTAACCTTATGTTTCAAAATGTGTGCCAAAATGTGCGCTTTCCACATTTCACCACTAGGTAGCAGTAGTGTTGTTGGTGCGATTCCCTGCCTTGCTGTACAGATGCTGCCTTCAAGCGCTCCTCGGAAGTTCCTGCTTCCAATTACTGAAGTTGTAAATATGACTTGTGCATTCAGATGCTTTTGGTTATAAGTTATAGCAAAACTGAGTTATTTTCTTTGGCTGTTGTTTCATTTTAGAAATCGAGTGGCAAAAAAATAGCAACTTAGCAAACTTAGCAAGAGGAGAAAATGTGCATCAGGCCTGTAATTGATGTTTTAATCAGATTTTCTTTAATTCATTAGTCAAAAGTTAGAGACGTTAAAGACATACACAAGCTAACTGACTCCAGTATTGTTAACATTGTCCGGTAGCTAGCTTGCTGGAGGCAACAAAAATCCTTTTGGACAACAACCGGCAATAACACCAGTAGCAGCACACAAGACTCGCCTCCTATGTAAAAAAAAAAAAAAAAAGTTATTAATGTTAAGCTAACTAGTGGCTACTGAAGTGGGGGAGATGCATTCTTCACCATATTGGATGGCATGCATCTAGTCTAAAACGTTGCTTTGCATGGCTCATTATTCTGCTGTAACTGAACAGGTACTGTGCTGGCTTTCTGTATCTGCTTTGTAATTAACATATTTTCAAGCTAAAAGCAGTGTTGTAGCAGGGCTTGGAGAAAAAACACACACTTAGCTCTTAAAAAGGAGAAGTGCAAAAAAGAAATGCATGACTAGAAACCAGATAGCCTAATATCAGTGCAGTTAGTTGGAAGGAATAGACAACTACATAAAACACTATTGTAGCACTTCCTTAGCACACTATGGAGTGATATATGCACAAGCGCTTAACATAGGTACTTTTCAAGGAGGAGTAGAGGAATGAAAACACCACAACACCTGCTTAGCTTACTCAGAACATATAGCCGGCATTTATTTAACAGTAACACTGAACATAGTACAGTTCTCTGTTTTTTCCCCCCTTATACTGTCCTTTAAGTTGGGAAACTCAGTGTCTTTTCCTTGCACCTTCAACCAACTCAGGTTGAGGAGAAAACAACCAAAATAATAAACATTTCAGAGCTCTGAGAAAATAACAAACCAAATTAAATAAAACCAATGTTCATCTACCCGGGTAGTGTGTTTTTTTTCCTTTAAATGGAGTGTGGTGAGATCTCAGTGCTTATCTGTACGATGTGATGAAGAAATGTGGAGTGAATCAGTCCTCTTGACTGGTGAGACGCTCCTCTGCACATCCGCTGTACGTCCTCTGCTCTTCTGTCAGATGTCCTCTGCTAGTCTGTTGTATGTCCATCGGCGATTGATTATTCTCTTTTAAATGAAAATATTACCAGATCTGGAACTAATCAACTCAAAAATCCAAATTAATGAATTTACAGTACCTTCAAGATTACTACACATTCAATCTTCTTAGCTGCTGCACATGTAAAACTCTGCTACTAGCATAACACAGAGCAACCATTTTCCTCAATTCCTTCTAATTGTGCTTTAGTTTATTCAACTCAAGTTCTACTCCGATTGTTTTTTAGTAAATGTCTTATCAAGAAATTGTCACGTTGTAAAACACACAACTCAGCATGGAACAGCAAAGCTAAATGACATGAATCCTTGCCAAGAGAACTTTTCACTCTCTGTAACTCAGCTGTTAGCTATGTTAGCTAGCACAGAATGGCACTCACCGGAGAATGGAATACACAATCATTAAATCCTTGTCAGAACTTTGACCAGTTACTCCTCGTACCCCATTTTGGGATGGATTTCGTTCGGAAGAACCTTTAAACTAACTTTTTTTTTTTACCTTGCGTTAATATTTTCTACTCCGCCTGGTTAATTTCCTTCCTGCTTTAGCTTGCTACCGTTCTGCTCTCTCGTTCTACTCTCTCTCTAACCGGGAAGCGCCCTTTTTCTCTCTGCAGCGCTACCACTGCCCTCTGCTGGACTAAAATGGCTATTGCAGATGGGAAAAAGACTGAAAATAAGTTCACCCTGATTATAGGCTATTTTGAGTGGGTTACACTATCACGTCAGATCTGTCATTTGTTTAGCAGCCGAGTCAAAACATCCTATATAGCCAATGATAAAAGATGATATTGGTGGTTGTAAAAAACAATTGTTTGGTGTGGCATCTTGTTTTGTATGGCAAACTGTTCATCTATTGGAGTTTATTCTTTCTTTATTTTTTTTGTATGGTCAATTTCATCAGATAGTCTTTTTACTAGAAATGAGTATTGCAGAGTTGTTTTTTGATCCCCTAACCAAGTCTGTCCTGGCTAATGGGAACTGCTTCCTATGCCCATGCATGCTAGGCTACTAGGCTGTTACTACTTTTTAAAACTACTCTTGTATTGAATGAATGTAGGCTATTGAATGTCCTGTAGTAACCAATGTATTGATTACTACAGGACATTCACAAATGCATTACTTAAACTCCAAAAACTCAAAATAGGCTACTGTTAAAAAATGTTACAGACATTTTAACTTTCTCATTAATTCAATATCTTTTCCTGAAATAATCACACTTTTTTTCCTTTAACCTTTTCTAGTTTTTTCATCTACTTCGTTACTTACGGCCGAAATACATGGGACAGAGCAACCTTGTAGGTGTTTTTACATTGCACATTAAAATAAATCAATCAAATCAATATGTATCCATGATCCTGTAGTTAAAACGATCTAGTTAATTAATTCAATACCAGTTAATATAGCCTATACTTCCAAACCAAACCAAAGTATCCTACTTGATATCTCCTCAGAAAACCATGCAACCACACGCTACAAAGACGGAGTCTGTGTAGCAGGTAAAAATCCCCGCTTCGCCCCGCCTACGTGACGCGTCGCGTCCGTGTCCCATGTATTTCGGCCGTTACTCGTTAGGCGTTACCACCCAACGCAGTAACAGATGCAATTTAACCAGAACCGTATTTCAAAAGTTTAAACCAAGTTGAAACACACAATTAAAGACCTGATAAATAGGCTCCTCAAATTATGATGTATGATGTACATCATCCACTTTCACAAAACATGTCGGTCTATTTACACAGCGGGACAGTAAGGACAAACCAACAGGATCCAGCTGTCTGTCAGTCAGTCTCAAAGTGCAGTATGCAGCCTAAATGATCTTACTGGATTACCAAATACCCTTTACAGTAAAACATTTATAGACTCATTTATAGATCCGTTTTGCATTGAGTCAGTTCTATGGCCATATATATGGCTATATGGCCTTTGCAGGCCGCTGATATGGCAATTAATTGGACGTCAGGCCTTGCAGTGAAAGCTGTCATTAAAACACTTTGTAAACTTGCTTTAAGAAAGGTGGTATATAAATAAAAATATTATTATTATGATTATGATTATTATGATTATTATTAATAGTCTATTGTTGTTGTTATCTCATTAATGTCCTCATTCTAACGTCTTCAACGTCTATCATATTATATAGCCTAATATTAATCCTTGTTAGTCATTTATCAGAAAACACAATGCTAAACAACAATAAACAAACACAATAATTAAAATTATTGAAATGTAGTCCAGTGACATTGCTGATTTCTGTTACAAACGACTTTGGAAAAAAAGTTCTATAGTCAACCTTATGTTTCAAAATGTGTGCCAAAATGTGCGCTTTCCACATTTCACCACTAGGTAGCAGTAGTGTTGTTGGTGCGATTCCCTGCCTTGCTGTTGTACAGATGCTGCCTTCAAGCGCTCCTCGGAAGTTCCTGCTTCCAATTACTGAAGTTGTAAATATGACTTGTCGTGCATTCAGATGCTTTTGGTTATAAGTTATGGCAAAACTTAGTTATTTTCTTTGGCTGTTGTTTCATTTTAGAAATCGAGTGGCAAAGAACTTAGCAAAGAATTATGATAGGACCTATTACTTCACAACGACAGAATAGAGAGTAGAGTAGAAAATGTGCACCAGGCCTGTAAGTGATGTTTTAATCAGGTTTTATTTAATTTATTAGTCAAAGGTTATTCAGAAAAAGCAACTCGGCTGTCAGAAATCCCCAGTCTTACAGCAGTGGTTCTCAAAGTGGGGTCCGAGGACCCCCAGGGGTCCTTGAGGGGGTTCCAGGGGCTCCCCAGCAAAAAGGGGAATAATTTATTTTCACTATAATTCCATCCATAAGTAACACAATGACAGAATGTATGACTATTTTGGTCATGGGTTTCATACACTTTTTGTAATAAAACATCAAAAAGCAAAAATCTTATCAGATGGGGGTCCGTGGAGTAATTTGTGTCAGTTTAGAGGTCCTTGACGTGAAAAAGTTTGAGAACCACTGTCTTACAGTACCTGGGTCGTTCTTTCAAGTTCTTTCTACTTGTTAAATCAAATATTCCTGACAGTACTTGAAGGCAGCAATAGAGGGCAGTGAGTGACCTTCGCTTTGTGCAATTAGATGCTTTCATGTGCGGTAATGAAAGGCTAAATATATCCCTTACATAAAGAGGAACACTTACCTTTCCTTTTATAGCAACAACACAAACATACAAACAAACAAACAAGTAAACAAACATAAAATAGATAAAGGCCACCTCCCTCCTAAAAGGCCTTTACTCCTCTTTCAGCATGAAACAAAGTTCCCTCAAACTAAGGCACAAACAGAAATTACTTTTATGGTTCACATGATTCAACAAATATCTGTAGGGAAGTGGATTGAAACTAGAAAAGTGGATTTGAAGTGTTAAAGAGTTAATAATCATCTTTCCAGTTTGCTTTGCCTATTTGGTGTGTGTGTGTGTGTGTGTGTGTGTGTGTGTGTGTGAAACTTGCAAACATGTTCCTCACGTGTCTGTGCATACAGCTGCAATATCTGCATATGAAAACAATATACATGGCTCTTATTAGAGACAACAACGGTGCCTTTGTAATGTATTGTTAGACAATTATATCCAATTATACTAATATATATTGGTCATTATTATATTATACAGTATGTTTTGATATATAACCATACCAATATCTGTAATATATGTGTTCTATAGTATAGTTTACATTTACATTTTGTCAACAGTAGTCAACAAATTCTTGACCAAAATGTCATCTCTGATTATTAATTATCTTTTTACATTCATGGTGAGCAAAAAGCCTCCTATGACAGAAATATGTAGAAGGTGACCAGGAAGTCAGATTGGAAGAGGGCAATAACCTCAAGTATATTTAAATGTCATCACACTGCAGCTGTCTACACCCAATCCTGCCTCTTGCTCATATGTAAAGAGACTATATTCTAGCTTTAAGATGCTGTAAAAGATGGTAAAATGAGGTTTATCTGCAGGAGGGATAGTACACAGGGTCTGCTATGATTTTTAGTCATCTTTGTAAAATGTTATGGGTTTTTTATGGCCTTTTCTGCACTAAAATCAAACACAATGCATCTATGACTATCTGAAAGAGAAAATTCATCCCAGTTCAGCATTCCTATTCTGATTTAAATCAATTATTTATTCCAAGAGTTAAATTGGATCTCTGGAGTTTGACGTTTCAAGTTAAAAACAATACATTTTTTTCTAGTTGTGGCACTGCAAAATGAAATTTGCTGATATTTTAAGACAAAAGCATTTGCAAATGATCATTATAAGAATCATTTTCTTCCCCACAAATAAAGAGTGCATGGAAACTGAATCCTTTTGCGAGTAGGATTACACAATGTTCATATGAAGGTGTCACTTGCCCGAACGCATCATGTATGGGCCTCGCCAGTTCTTATGTTTGCCCAGCTAGGGTCATCGGCCTCTTTGGCAGCAGAAACCGACGGGCCACTTACCTCCAAACGAAACACTCTGACCCCGAGTTCCAACCAAGCCCATATCTGTTCAATAACAGCACGTGTCCAGAGAGAGAGAGAGAGAGAGAGAGGAGAGAGAGAGAGAGAGAGAGAGAGATAGAGAGAGAGGGCCCCAGCCAGCCTCAAGGTTCCCTATGTATCCTCCTGTACCGAAGTGACAAGCTGCCACAACTACAAACTGGCTGCTGGACGGAGCAGCTGAATGCCAGCGAACCAGACTCGCTGCAGGAATACTGCTGGTTTGGATCTGCGATTTAAGATTTTGTTTGACCTGAATCCTTTTGGGTAGGCTAGAATCCAAGAAGGGTGTTCAGGCAAGGAGAAGAAAGATAAGCTACTCTTAAAAGGAAACGTGTAGGTAAGTTTCTCCTCTTTAAAGAGATTCATGATGGCGCATGATGCAAGCTGACGACTGCTCAAAAATGAACGTACTGTCCAACAGGAATTAAGAGTTGAGATGAGCATCATACACTAATTGGTTTATACACGGACATTGGGAATGAGTTTTCATTTTGGCCTTTTCCTAGATGACTCAGGATGCCAACTGGATCAGTGAAACTGCACAGCATTAAAAAGCTGGGACAGGAAAACCACAGCTATGAAGATGAAGGTATTCTACCACTGCTGCTGTTACATTTGAATTTCTAGACACTATATATGCTTTACTTCAAGAAAATGTTCTAAAAAAAAAAAAAAAACAAATAAATCAAATAGTCACTTTTGTCCTGACCCTTGCGCTCCTTACCATTGGTTGTTTGTAATTTTGTTGATATAGAAATCAACCTCATTGGAAGTAAATGTAAATGTAAAAACATGTAACGCCTGTTCTATTCTTGTGTTGCAGAACCAACTGGCTCCTATATGTGAGTATACAGTGTTTTTGCATCTCTATTTATGTCTCAAGGCTGCATCTCTTGGAAGTCGCTGTCTTCTACAGCATCGCTGTATCAGAAAAGCTGTTTATCCTTTGACAGTCTGTTCTTTGTTCTTCCCTGCAGGACAATGGCAACTTCTAAGGAGGATGAGAAGTGAGTGAAAAGTTGTATTTTAGCTGAGCCGCTGGATATTTTGTCACATTGACCCACATAAAACTGACTCAACTTTTTCTCTTGCACACAGAGCTCAGGGGAAAAAGGAGCAACCGGCGATCAGGATTGGCTTCTTTCAGCTGGTATGTCAATTCAGTGTGTGTGTCTTTGAATTTGCCAGTTATGTCTCTGTTATGTCTTATTTTATGTTTGAGAGATTTCAGCTGATTCAAGTGTGTTTGTGTCTGTATGCATGGTGTGTATCTATACATGTTTGTGTGTGTTCAGTTCCGCTTTGCCAGTTGCCGGGAGGTGCTGATGATGGTGGTGGGCGGTGTTTGTGCGGCGCTGCACGGCTCGGCCCAGCCCCTCATGCTGCTGGTGTTCGGCCTGCTCACCGACACCTTCATCGAGTACGACATCGAGCTGAACGAGCTGGCGGACGACAGGAAGGAGTGCGTGAACAACACCATCCAGTGGAAGCAGAACTACAGCGTGCCGCTGAACCAGATCGCGGCGCTGAACCAGTCGGGGTGGGGCGCCGTGAACAATTCGACATGGGAGATGCTCAGACCGCTGCCGGGGAGGTCGTGTGGGTAAGTAGGTTGTGAGTAATGTATGAGGTCGGCCTTTTGGAACATGGAATATAGTGTAAGATGTGATATGAAAGTTTTATATCTGTGTTTAAGAGCAACTTGAAGCCGTGTTGCATGGTTGCCCTTATGTATGCTTTATCTGTACTCATTTTCAGGCTTCTGGACATCGAATATGAGATGACCAACTTTGCCTACTACTATGTCAGCATTGGAATAGCTGTATTCTTGCTGGGATACTTCCAGGTCAGTCTTAAAGTGTAGCTAAGCCCCAAATCCAAATCTGTGCTGAAACCTGACATCTAATGGTAAAGTAGGGTACTGAACTGTCCATCTGCTATTGGCTGATGTTTGGTGCCAGGTGATGTCACCACCTGTTGTACTCTATAGAGGGTGACATCACCTGGCACCAAAGACCAGCCAATAGCAGATGGGCAGTTCAGAGTACCCTACTTCTCAACATTATGTCAGGCTTCACCACAGATTTGGGTTTGCAGCTTAGCTACACTTTAAAGTTTAATTTTGTTTATTATCCAACGACTAATCTGAAATGACACTTGTGCTAGTCTATGCAAAGCATGCTTAAAATGGCTTGCATCAAAAGTTAAATTACTTTCTAAATGTATCATTATAATAATAAGGTGACACTTTACTGATGCTCATAGGGAAGTTCTCCTTTTGCTTGCGCCCCGCCAGTAGGAGGTCAAAGGTCAGGGTCAGCTACAGGGTCCAACAGTTGAAGGGCGGGCCCCCGACTCACTACGCCACCCTGCTGCCCCACATACTTCTAGATCTAGCACTTAACAGAACTGTAAATCTAAGTGGGGCTTCTCTCTTAGATCTCCTTGTGGGTGACGTCGGCCGCCAAGCAGATCCAGATCATCAGGAAACTCTACTTTAGCAAGGTGATGAGGATGGAGATCGGATGGTTCGACTGCAACTCTGTAGGGGAGCTCAACACTCGCATGTCAGAGTGAGTGGGAAAGAGATGATTTGCTTTCTCTTTTATTTGAAGAAGAACAAATGAAGCACTGAGGCCTAAAGTTTGGAGAATTAGCTATTATGCGGCGTATGTTGGTTAATATCCCTATGATATTCTTCCTTCTCTATCGCAGCGATATCAACAAGATCAATGACGCCATTGCGGACCAAGTTAGTATTTTTATCCAGCGCTTCACCACCTTTGTATGTGGCTTTTGCTTGGGCTTTGTGAAAGGATGGAAGCTCACCCTCGTCATCGTCGCAGCAAGTCCGCTGATCGGTGTTGGAACTGGTGTTATGGCTCTGGTGAGACTATAAAACTCTTCTGTTCTCTTCTCTTCTCTTCTCTTCTCTTCTTTTCTCTTCTCTTCTCTTCTCTTCTCTTCTCTTCTCTTCTCTTCTCTTCTCTTCTCTTCTCTTCTCTTCTCTTCTCTTCTCTTCTCTCCTCTGTTAAGCTGTTAACTTTGCATCTGTCTGTCTTTCCTCTGGCTCTAGTTTGTGGCTAAGCTGACAGGAATGGAGCTGCAGGCCTACGCTAAAGCCGGAGCTGTGGCTGACGAGGTCCTTTCCTCCATCAGGACAGTGGCTGCCTTTGGCGGAGAGAAGAAAGAAGTGGAACGGTAAAACTCTACTCACAAAAGTAGAACAGAACCCGTATGATTTCCCCCCCCCTGTGTAAGCAGATTTGAAGTGAGCTCCTCTCCTTCTCTGCAGGTATGACAGGAACTTGATCTCAGCACAGCGCTGGGGCATCAGGAAGGGTCTGATCATGGGCTTTTTCACTGGATACATATGGTTCATCATCTTCCTGTGCTACGCTCTGGCCTTCTGGTACGGCTCCACTCTGGTGGTGGACACTGAGGAATACACACCAGGAACTCTACTGCAGGTAGAACCTACTTCATGAAATAATATGCAGTGAGGGAAAACACACTTTATCATCCAGGGATGCTCTTTTTTCTTTAGCTGTGCTCTCCTTCACATTCATATAGTTACTGTAGACAGAGTCTCACCTGGGAACGGCTCATTACAACCTCAGTCTTCTACTGTTGACAGCTGAGCAGCTGCACTGGAGCAGTTGAGGGTTAAGTACCTTGACAGGACTTGGGGATTTTCCTAGCCAGCCTGGGGATTTGAACCCCAAATCTTTCCATCCTAAGCTCCCCTTTCTTCTTGATTTTTTTCTCTGTTGTTTTATTTTGAGGTGTTTTTATAAGCCCCTTTCTTTGTCTCATTTGTGCATTTTGTTTTTCCTCTCTACTTTTTTCAGTTTTTATATCATGTATATGTGCAAAAAAACCCTGCCTTGCAAAAGCCTCAGAGAAAAACTATTATGTGGAATTTCACCATGATCCTCTACATTTGCCTGCTATGTTCAGGCGTAATCGGGTCAACAGCTTGTAGTATAAATCCACTCTATCTATGACCCGAATAACTGTGGTACAAGTTTCATATTTTCTAAACTGAGACATCACTAGTCCATTTTTATGTGCAGTACATACTTTAGTGTTTTTTGACAGCGTTAACGTTAAAGCTTGAAACTAAAAAGTTTTCAGACATCTCATATGACTGTTTTTACTGTGTTTTGCCATTCCAGGTGTTCTTTGGTGTTTTGATAGCAGCTATGAATTTGGGGCAGGCTTCCCCGTGTCTGGAATCGTTTGCTTCAGGCCGCGGCGCTGCTACCATCATCTTTGAGACTATTGACAGGGTGAGAATGCTTGATGCTACACTTTTGCAAGGTTTAGGCCCATACAAGGCACTGCAAAGCAAAACACTTGTATTGTCTCAGGCAAGCAGCGCCTAGTCTATGAAATTCAAGACACATATCCATTATTGCTCTGTAACTCAATTAAAAAAGTCTCATTTTAAATGTGTCATTGTCAGGAGCCAGAGATTGACTGTTTCTCAGAGGCTGGATATAAACTGGACAAGGTCAAAGGAGATATAGAGTTTCACAATGTGACCTTCTACTACCCCGCCAGACCTGACCTCAAGGTACTCGTACATCTTCATTTACAATAATATCAAATCGACAGTAGGCATCAATACTCTTGGATTTCTGAAAAAAAACAAAAACAGAAATTTTACAAATTTATTACCGATTTATTCTTGATAAAGACAATGCTGAAAACAAAAATCCTGCTGTCACTCCTTTCAGTCCCATTTCTGCCACGGCCTCATGTCATTTCTATTCAGATCCTGGACCAGCTGAGTGTTGCGGTGAAGTCTGGGGAAACCACAGCCTTTGTCGGGCCCAGTGGAGCCGGGAAGAGCACCGCTGTTCAGCTGATCCAGCGCTTCTACGACCCTAAGGAGGGCATGGTGGGTTTCACACGCACTCTAGTTAAATCCAACACCCCAAAATGGACAAGACGGCAACCTCTAAGCACATGTGACACTCCTGTAATACACTGGATTTATTCTATCAGTGTGAAATCCTGTATTGGTCTTAAGTCCTTCATGTCAGCTGCTGAGACAGAACATTCCCTTAACGCACTGTAGCTGCCATCTCCTTCCTTTTAAGCTTTATTCTAGTCCTGACAAAAATAACCATCCCCAGAGGGTGATAGGAGTACATGATAATCTGTTACATTATTCAGGCAATGGGTCTTAATAGCCTCATTTCTCACTTTTACTGAAATTAGAGTTCTTTACACCCCTTGCTTCCTTACTCCTTTCAACTTCTAGTGAAGCAAATGGCCTCTTATAGCCGTCCAGTATGGCGGTTATGCACAGGACTAACAACCCCATCATCTAACACCAGCATTGTTGCAGAAACCACATTAAAGCGGCCGAGTGCTTTAATGGCGTCATCCATCAGTTTTAGCGAAGCCGCCGCTCTCTGTGCCCTCCATCTCAGGTGACCCTGGACGGCCATGACATCAGAGGGCTGAACATCCAATGGCTGCGCTCGCTGATCGGCATCGTGGAGCAGGAGCCGGTGCTCTTCGCCACCACCATCGCCGAGAACATCCGCTACGGGCGGCCCGGCGTCTCCACGGATGACATCGTCAGGGCCGCCAAGGAGGCCAACGCCTACAACTTCATCATGGACCTGCCACAGGTGACGAGTCTGACAGTACATACAGTTTCAGGATATATAAATGTTGATGTGCAAGGAATAATGTATGATTCTGAGATTTTTTTTCATGTGCCAATGATGATTCTCTTAGCCTTCCTACATTTTGATGTGGAATAGCAGCCAATCAGATCAGTAATTTTGTCTGTAATCTGACAGAAATTCGAGACGTTGGTGGGGGAGGGCGGGGGTCAGATGAGCGGCGGTCAGAAGCAGCGTATTGCCATCGCCCGGGCGCTGGTCAGGAACCCTCGCATCCTGCTGCTGGACATGGCGACCTCTGCCCTCGACAACGAGAGCGAGGCCGTGGTTCAGGAAGCCCTGGATAAAGTAAGTGTGACTGACCTTTGTGCTGAATTATAATTTCTGTGATTTGTCCTCATGTCTGTTATGTGTTTTTGCATAATAACTGCGAAGAACATCATAAGGTATGGCATGCTCATTGCCACTTTTGAAGCAATACATTGTTGCTGATGGATGAAAAAAACTCCTAACTCCAATTTTTCATCTTTTCATTTTTGAATTTCATGTTTTAACTTCAGTTGAAGGATTACATGCTCCTCTGTGGGTTGAGAACATTCTGCCACCCTTGGGTTTATGAAACGTTCTCAAAACCCATTAGATTTGAAGATAGGGGAAACACACACTCAAAATTATAACTTTTTCGCAATTAGAGCTCATTTTATTTTCATTTCAGAGCCAATATATTAGCTCTGAAGTGAAAATAAAAGTTTTTCAGCATGTGCTTTCCCCTATCTACACATATTGGTCGCTCAGTTTTGGGATCTTAGCACCGCAGAAATAATCTAAACTAACTTGGCTGTGAGGAATCAATTCATTGATTAATCAACACCAGGTAACACTTTATATTAGGGAACACATTAACTATTAATAAGTTGCTTATTAGCATACATATTAGTAGTGTATTGGTTCATTATTAGTCATTACAAACAACTTATTAGCACCTTATTCTGCACAATTGTATTCTACAAGTATACCCCATAAATTATGGGTTGTCCCTCAGTAGCATCCTAATTAGTGCTTATAGCAGTCAGTAAGGTAGTTGTTGCGCAGGAATTGGGCTATTAGTATGTAGCGAAATGACAACAGCGAACTGCAGATATGACGCACTAACACATTTTTGATTTGCTCACAGGTGCACATGGGCCGCACCACCATCTCCATTGCCCACCGGCTGTCCACCATAAAGAACGCTGATGTGATTGTGGGCTTTGAGCACGGCCGGGCCGTGGAGCGGGGCAAGCATGACGAACTGCTGGACAGGAAGGGAGTCTACTTCACCCTCGTCACCCTGCAGAGCCAAGGAGATAAGGCGCTCAACGAGAAGGCTCAGCAAAGTAAGTTTTGCATTTGTATATTCTTACAAATCAATATTTGCTTCATACTAAAAACATTGAATCTTCTTTTTGAGTCTTCGCTTCGTTCCCGCTTAAGATTTGATAAGATCTGTAAGGATTTAATGATATAAAGATGACAGCTATGTAATCATCTTCCTCTCTTGCATCTCTTGTATTAGTGGCTGACAATGAAGAAGAGTCAGAGAAGCGAAGTCGATCCAGGGCAGGCAGCTACCAGGCCAGTCTGAGGTATTACACAAACCTCCTACTGCACTTTCCCACTTGTTCATTTACTTAATTATGTGTAATATCCCTTGACATGGGCATGAGCGTGCATCTAAACGGTGTTATTATAGTGGTTGAAATTGAGTTGTGTCATTGTAGAAATTGGTACCTTCCTTAATGAACGTAATTACGTACTTACATTTACTTTTACAACTTGGGCATTTAGCTGACACTCTCATCCAGAGCTACTTACAAAAAGTGCAGCAGTGGAGGAAGCTTGAGTTCCTCTATCACCAACATTACAAGCACCCAATAATGAGTGCAGCATCCACACAGCAGAGTAACTAGGATACATTCCTGTGTACTGAGAATATGCATGTATACAAATAAGTGCTGAATATAGAGCAGCCAAAAAGTAATTGTTCTTTTGACTTTAAAAGTTTTTACTTTTTCCAGAGCCTCCATCCGGCAGCGCTCCCGCTCCCAGCTGTCCAACCTCATCCCCGAGTCTTCTGTTCCCGTCGCTGGAGAGCTCGGCCTAGGAGCCAAGGTCTGTGTGTGGGGGTGTGTGTGTTTGTATGTGCAAGTTCAGCTGTGAGAAGTTGAAGCGGGTCAACAACCTAACGGTTGCATATTGGAGAAGGCGCTTCTTGTAGGCCACGCGTCACGTGTGTGTTTGAAATGTTCCTGGTATTTTGTGAGTGTTTGTTTTTTCCACATGGACCCCTGATAACTTATACAACTCATTCTCTTTGTTTGTGTGTACATTTCCCTTCTGTGTGTGTGTGTGTGTGTGTGTGTGTATGTGTGTGTATTTACATACTGTATGTGTGTCTGTGTGAATGCTCAGAGTGCCGTTCCAGAGGAGGAAGAGGAGGAATTTGTAGAGCCGGCTCCAGTTGCCAGGATCCTGAAATACAACGCACCAGAGTGGCCCTACATGCTTTTCGGATCCATCGGGGCCGCAGTAAATGGAGGAGTCAACCCAGTCTACTCTCTACTGTTCAGTCAGATACTGGCGGTAAGGTTAAAGTCCAAAACAAGATTTTCTAAAATGCATAAATGGAACACATTAAATGAAGAAGCATACAAGTCCGTTTTGAAATGTCTTGAACAGTCAATATCCTTTTTTTCCTGTATAATATATTTGACTAGTATATAATAGTCGATCCAAATCGGTTGGAGATATGTGTGCACAGAACACTGAAAAATACAGGTGAGAGGATTTGAAAACATCAGTTATATGAAGCTAAAAATTGATTTTAGTTATGGCTGATTTGAGTGAAGAGAGGTGGGATTGATTAAATCGACCCATTGATACACCATAGAGAGCTATTCTGAATAAGTCACTGTATTAGTCAATAAAGCCATTTTGAGTAGGTAACATCAGTAGGATCCTTGCTGATCCAAAGGTCACTGACCAGATTCCCTTGACCTATATTTTCATAGTGATCAGAAAGGTCTAAATCATCTCACCTACTCTGAAAGGCTTGGTAGGCCCATCCTGTCTCATCAATACAGTCCTATGAAGTCTCCAATGGAAGATATGGGATGTCTGAAATGAGTATAGAGACAAGAATTCATCATTATCCATGAATTTTAAACAGAGGTGACTGATAAGTTAAATTAACGCCACTACTCTGTTTTGTCCCTATACTGTGTGTGTTTTCACCTTCACATGTATGTTAATGTTTCTATATGTGCATGTATGTCTGTGTGTTTGTGTGTACATGCCTTGTGTGTGCATATGTGTGTGTGTGTGTGTAGACGTTCTCCATATCAGACCCTGTGGCCCAGAGGAAGGAGATTGATGGTATCTGCGTGTTCTTTGTCATGGTTGGCCTGACCACTTTCTTCACCCAGATGCTGCAGGTAGGGGAGCAGTCTGCTTTACTGAGACTGATTGCCTCAGTGCTTCCCTGCTTCTATTCAGTCAAGAGAAAAGGTTGTGGGAAAGTCAAGAGTCCTCCCTTACTTGGGGAAAATTAATGCCAGAATTTCCCTACGGGGATTGCTAATATATTAAATTATAGTGATGACCACCGCGATGGTAATTTGTGTTAATAACATTAAATAAAAGTGCTTTCTGTTTGCGTCTGCAGGGCTACGCCTTCTCCAAGTCTGGAGAGCTGCTGACCCGCAGGTTGCGGCGGCTGGGCTTCCACGCCATGCTGGGCCAGGAGATCGGCTGGTTTGACGACCGCAGGAACAGCCCCGGAGCGCTGACCACGCGCCTCGCCACTGACGCCTCACAGGTCCAAGAGGTGAGTTACAACCTCACTGGGATAGATACCCATCTTAACTAGTCAGTCTCATATATTAAAGAGATAATTCCAGCTCATTCATAATCCTCCAAACAGCTAAAAAAAAAATGTTTTTAATTTTAACACAGAATAGAGACTCCTTACCTTCAATATGTTCCAAATATCCACAGACAACAGGAATCGTGGAAATGTCAGGATCCTAATTACAGCAAGCGTCCATCAAACAAAAAAAAATGCACCAACTCGGTAAAACATGAAAGAACGTTCATTGTTGTTGGTTCTGAAACAGTCGAGCTGGCCCCACCATGCTGATGATGGTCTCGCTCTATGGAGGGCTGAGTGTTGTTGTCATGACAACGCTGAACAATAGAGGCCACCAATTTCACATAGACCCTGTAAATGACTGTAAAATGTATTGTTTTTGCAGTGCTCATACACTGCCTGATCACTTACTACAGCAACTGCTAAGCAGAGCTGTGTCAAATAATATTTGCAAATAGTAAATAATAGTCTCTGGTGTTCCAGATGGGTGGGGTTTACTGTAAAGGGACAATTCAGATATTGTCATGCAAGTTGTCAGGAGAGTTTATTAATTGTACTTAACTGTGACTGTCTAAACTTTCTGGCTCTGACTGTATTGTCTTATATGGTAAATCCCACCAATCTGGCTCCTAAATAGTTTAAAACAAACCAGGAAAAGTATTTGCAACTTGGTTCTTTTGCTAGGAATCACATATTCTTGGCCATTGAATGTGTTTTTTGTCATGTCACTGCATCATGGGTTGAAATCTCCCTGAATATTCTAGTTAACGCCGTGAGGAAAAGCTCTGTAGGATCTCAGCACTGCCAACTCCCATACAAAAAGTAACAATTTATTGCTGCAGTTACAGAGAAGCTTTTGCACCTTTGTGTCTCCTGATTACAGCGAATCTATCAAATTGTGTGTCATGTTGAGTCAAATAACTTCTTCCTCCTCCTCCATTCAGGCCACGGGCTCACAGATCGGCATGATCGTAAACTCTCTGACCAACATTGGCGTGGCCATCATCATCTCCTTCTACTTCAGCTGGAAGCTCACTCTGGTCATCCTGTGTTTCCTGCCCTTCATCGCGCTGTCAGGAGCCTTCCAGGCCAGGATGCTCACAGGCTTCGCCAAGCAGGACAAGCAGGCCTTGGAGACCGCCGGAGGGGTAAGACAGCGTTTCATATACGGTACATGTATGGCTTCCAGTTAGATTTGTAAATACCAGACAGTCACTGAAAGGTCAAAGCATTATCACAACCAGACTAGTAGAATAAGATCAGCTGTTACTGACAGTAGATAAGAGACCGGCTAACAATAGTGTCTATTTTTGGGCTGCAGTTTTCAGCTCTTTTCTTGTACAGCCACTAAAGAAAAGCCCTATGCTGAAGCCAGATCTGGGTCCAATAGTATGTTTTTTTAGGTTATCCTGTAATTCGGTGAGTTAAGCATGGCACTAACTATGTCAGGTTCAGGGTTTGATACCCACTGGGGCAACCCATGCTAAAAATGTATGCATGCTCATGGTACTGAAAGGCACTTTGGATAAAAGCCTCCACCAAATGACACATGTGGTTTTATAGCAGAGGTGTTATAAGTTTAATTTAACCTTCCTAGTCACCAGATAGGCGTGATTTGCCACAGAAGACGATACAGTGAGTGCCAGAAAGTTCACAATCAAAGGAAAGTATTTGAAAGTCAATTTACTTTGAACTTGCCTTACGCTATCTTAATTATCCTGATGCGGTAAACCCCACCCGTTTGGTCCTCCAAATAGAGTAGATTAGATGAAACTTTAATGATCCCTATGGGGGAAATTGGGTTATTGCAGCAGCAGAGAATAGGATATAGATAAGAACAGAGCAAATATCTTATCTACACTACCAGTCAAAAGTTTGGACACATCACCATTTTCCTCATTTTTCACATTTTAGAATAATAGTAAAGGCATCAAAACTATGAAATAACACAAATTGAATTATGCAGTGACCAAAAAAGTGTTAAACAAATCAAAACTATCTTATATTTTACATTCTTTAAAATAGCCACCCTTTGCCTTGATGGAAAGGCAAAGGCTTTGGAAAGAAATTCATACATAGGCATCAACTTCTCTATTTATATTTGTCTAAGGAACAAATTTCAAGCATTTCAGCATAAGCCTTTAGATCAAAATGGCTTTAAGAGAATGAAAAACATAGTACATTCAATCAGGTGTGTCCAAACCTTTGACTGGTAGTGTATATCTTATTCTCCCTCTTAAAACACATGCCAAACATTGTCTTGGCTCCTATTTCACCCCTTGTCAACCCTGTCAAACGTTAAAAACTGGCATTTCCTCTGGTATTGCTCCTGACAACTCTTGTTATAACTCTATCAGTCAGCATCTCAGTGTGAATCCGTCGTGTCTTGTGCAGATTTCCGGAGAGGCCCTCAACAACATCCGGACCATCGCCGGCCTGGGGAAGGAGAAGCGTTTCGTGGAGATGTACGAGGCGCAGCTGGAAGCTCCCTACCGCGGCGCCAAGCAGAAGGCCAACGTGTACGGAGCCTGCTACGGCTTCGCCCAGTGCATCATCTTCATGGCCAACTCCGCCTCCTACAGGTTCGGGGGTTACCTGGTGCGGCAGGAGGGGCTCCACTTCAGCCTGGTCTTCCGGTGAGAGGGGTGTGTGTGTGTGTGTGTGTGTGTGTGTGTGTGTGTGGGATCGAGTTTCAGCTGAGGATCAGTTACAGTATATTCTCTCACCGTCTCCCTCTCGTCTCTCTGGCAGGGTCATCTCTGCCATCGTCACCAGCGGCATGGCGCTTGGCAGAGCCTCCTCGTACACCCCGGACTACGCCAAGGCCAAGATTTCAGCGGCGCGCTTCTTCCAACTGCTTGACCGCGTGCCAAAGATTAGCGTCTACAGCAACGAGGGAGACAAATGGGTATGAGGCTATCAGTGTGTTGTGCGCTGTGCTGCACACTGAGCGTACAAAATAAATACAGACCGCCTGCTCTTGCAATGACGGATTCAAAGGGGAATCCAGGTGAAAATATGATTCACCATTGATTTCAGTTAAATTGTTAGGAAGATGTAGATGGAAAGAGGAGACAGGTTAAAGAAAGATTTTTAATATTGTGTATTTATCTAGAGTTCATTTTCAAAATACTATGCATCCAAAAAAGTGAAAAAATTATAATTACTTGAAGCTCATCATTCAATATCTCTAAAATACAGAAGATACAGTTTGTAATTGTTTATCATTTTGTCAACCATGGACTAAAGTTATGTGCTCATTTGTTTTGTTTGACTTTAGATGTCTTTTTTCAAATGGTGGATATTTAATTGTGGAAAAAACCCTATGTAATACACATACTGTATGTATGCACAGTATTTACTGTTATGTCTTCCATGGAGGGCCTGACCTGTCTTTTGTGGACAGAAGGTGGCAGCCTAACACACACAGAAACACACTCCAACCTCTCCCTCCCTCTCCCTTGTTTATAGGCCAACTTCGGAGGGAACATTGAGTTCATCGACTGTAAGTTCACCTACCCCACCAGGCCAGACATCCAGGTGCTGAACGGGCTGAACGTGTCGGTGAAGCCCGGCCAGACGCTCGCCTTCGTGGGCAGCAGCGGCTGCGGGAAGAGCACCAGCGTCCAGCTGCTGGAGAGGTTTTACGATCCTGACCATGGCCGAGTAGTGAGGAGGACACACACACACACACACACACACACACACACACATAACATAATGCTACATACAGATGCATGTTGAGTGTACATACTGTATGAATGGTTTCATTTCAAAATGCTATATACTTAGGTTGCCTGCACAGTAAGAATCTGGTGATTTTTTTTGTCATACACAGTGATTTAAACATGGAAATGTGTAGATGTTCACTGATTGATTACATCCTCTACATATTACTCTTTCATAAGATAGAGAGACTTTTAACTTTATGCCAGCAATCATTTTGTCAGTGTTGGTGTCATATTTTTCAAATGGTGGCAATCTCATTTTGGAATGAGTGAGTGATATGTGTAGTCTGCTCTCCACAGTATGTCTTTGCACTGTAAATGAAGGCCTATCGCCCTTGCATACTGAGTGTCAGTATGTGCTGTGAAACCTGTAGGTTGTCAATATATCTCAGCACCAATGTCAAAGACTTAATTGCTGTGCATTTAGTGTATGTGGTGATTGAAGTATTTTTGACTCTCGTAGCACTTTGATCGATTTATTAATCAGAGATTTATGCTGACTCTGGGCTTTATTTTAAAAAATGTTTTCAAGGCACTTCACCTAGGTTGCAGGTTTGCCTTTGTGCCAGAGAGGGATCACTGCCAAGATGCAAACGGCCTTAATTGAGTTGGAAGTGGTTTGGAAACGCACAGTCTGTGTGCTCTGGCGGGGATTTGAAAAGGGCAATATCACCTTCACATCGTTAGGAGTTATAACAGGAGAGAAATTACATATGATGACTCATTAAGCTGATTGTATTTCCAACTTTTAATGTTATATTGCTTTGTACTAATGGTAAAATCGATTGTTTCCTGCAGCTGATTGACGGCCACGAGTCGTCTCGTGTCAACGTCCCCTTCCTGCGTTCCAAGATTGGCATCGTGTCCCAGGAGCCCATCCTGTTTGACTGCAGCATCGCCGAAAACATCAAGTACGGCGACAACTCACGGCAAATCAGCATGAATGATGTCATCTCCACTGCCAAGAAAGCCCAGCTTCACGACTTTGTCATGTCACTTCCTGAGGTACTATGTGTTTAGACAGCCAGTGAGTAATTACACACATACAGTTGAGCCATTGTTGGATAAATGTACTGCTGAAGCACCATGGTTTTCTGCCTATGCCTTATATATAGAATTACAGAGCTTCACATTATGTTCTTAGAAATCACTAGAGACAAATACTCCACTATTCTATTCAATACACACTATTTTTCTGCACTGAATGTACACAATATTAGGGGTGCTTACTCTTTTCATGACGTATACTGATGAGGTGAATCCATTATTGATTTCCCTTATTAAATCTATACCAATCACAAAGCAGGAGATGTAGATAAAGAGAAGCAGACGGGTTGCAGAGGGATTTTTAATCGTTGTGACAACTGAGATGTGGATTGTGCAAATAGGGGCTGCAGCACAATATCAGGGAGATGTCCCTAAGATTTTGTACATTCAGTAATTCATTCTATTGTAATGTTAATTTTTCTCTTGGACCTTTGTTGCATCAGAAATACGAGACCAACGTCGGCGCCCAGGGTTCTCAGCTGTCCCGCGGCCAGAAGCAGCGCATTGCCATTGCCAGGGCGATCATACGCGACCCCAAGATCCTGCTGCTGGATGAGGCCACGTCTGCCCTGGACACCGAGAGCGAGAAGGTGCAGCGCAATCAATACTGAACACGTTTTTATTATCGTCACCAACCGGCAGCGCGTTAAACCCCCAGAATCCACACATTTCATATCCACAGTACAGTAGAGCCGCTTGATATTCTCTGGGCACAGAGAGCAAGACTAATTATTATTATCATTAACATCATTATCATTCATCATCTCTATTATTATCACCAACAGCTCACAGCCTTCCAGTAGAGCCTTTGTAAAATGAATACGGCCCACAGACCTGTGCAGTCGCTTTTCCAACTCGAATGGCTGCAGCACGCTGCGGAGCAAAGAGGCCTCTGCAGTGCATAGATCCATTGGGACATTCTAATGATAGTAATCAAGGCATGATTGTGAAATTACTGTAATTGCAAGCCGTGTGTGTGTGTGTGTGTGTGTGTGTGTGGGAGAACCTATGCTGGTTTCTACATGCGTGCCCGTGTGTAATCCATGTACATTGCTTCATGTGTGTGTGTCTGCGTGTTACAGACGGTGCAAGACGCCCTGGACAAAGCGAGGGAGGGCCGCACCTGCATCGTTATCGCTCACCGCCTGTCGACCATTCAGAACTCAGACATTATCGCCGTCATGTCCAGGGGCTTTGTGATCGAGAAAGGGACGCACGATCAGCTCATGGCCCTCAAGGGAGCCTACTACAAGCTGGTGACCACGGGAGCACCAATCAGCTAACTGCTCAGGGGAACGGTAGCCAATTAGCAAAGGGAGCCAGGGGCCCAGAGAAACAAAATTGAGGAGCGAGGATTGTTATCGCAGGATGTCAAGAGAGCCCAGGACTGGAAGTACGCCAGATGCACATTTCCTGGTTTAAATAAAACTAAATAAATTTCTGTGCATGTGCTGTAATCCCACTTCTGGCTCTCATGATGATGCTGCCCGCTCCTCGCTTTTCCCTCTAGCCAGGAATCAGGAAGCGTGAACGCCATTTCTGCTCGCTGCACCTGTTCACTCTTGAAGTATTTATTTTGCAGCAGGGATCCTGCCGGGAAGTGAGGGGCGCTGTGGGTCACATGTTTCAAGGTAGTTCCACAGTGTCTTTCATCTAGTGTTTTTTACTGTCTAGCTGTCATGTACCATTTGAAAATCCAGCGCACACCAAATCTATGTTGTTATTGATGAGAACTGAATGTATTTCATATTTTAGAAGCATTTAAACACACTGCACCCTAATTAGATCTCTTGGTCTACAGTCTCAGGCATACTATGCATAAGTCAATCGACAAAACCAGTAATGAATGTTACATCAATAATGCTCACAACCAGAATGACAGTTTTCATGTCAGTGTCCAATATCCTAAATGTCTTAAGTGTTATTTTATGTATCTTTTATGCTCTCTGTTTCTCTGTATATTACATTTACTTAAGTTAGATGATGAATTGTAAACCAGGGACTTCTGTGACGTAAGATGATATGCTTGTAATAAAGCGAACATGGAGAAGTGAGCGGATACTGTGCTCTCTGAGTATTGTCAGCACAACTCAACATCCAGCAGAGCAGAGCACAATAGTATTAAAGCCTGCTGCACCGAAATGCCTTCCGCTGGGACACATGTAGGGGATAATGCGTGGCAAGGTTCGCTGTTATGTGAAGATAATACTGTATGTCAGCATTTCAGGGCTTAGCCGTTTATACCAGAGATGCTGCGGGCCTCTCCCTCCACTTCATCCCTTGCATAAACTAAACCATGAATAAGCAGTTTGATAGCATAGCATGCGGTTGCCTAAGAACTCCTTGACTGAATGAAAACACCCTGACAAGAATATTTAATCCAAGGCAGCCGCCTGATTCCCTATTCCGTGTAAGGGGCGTTGATGTCACCGCTTGTGACAGCCATGCCGTCAGAGTGCAGATGTCAGAGACACTCCATCAGTTAGTGGTAATATGTGATCACACCACACTGACCTCTGGGAAATTGAGTCTTTAATCACGACATCCCCAGACCCAGACTCCCGGTGAATTAGCATTCCTGAGATGCAATCTAATCTCCCAGCTTCTTCTGCCAATTCATTCGGTGAGAGGACACTGTTTGACTTTGTGCCATGTAGTGCCAATGCAATATTGATTGATGAAAACAGGCGCTGGAGAGTGAGTGATGCGGTTACTGGGTGTGAAAAGGGTAGAGAAATTTACCTGTGCCTAAGCAAACCCTTCTGTGTATTTTGATATGATATGCATCAATATATTTTCACATAAATAGATGCAACACAGCAAAACAACTACCATCAGTATATTTGACTTGATTTGATTTTTTCCCCTTTTGCCTCTTGCCAGGCTGTCATTTCAAATAAGAATTTCTTCTTAATTGACTTGCCTGGTTAAATAAAATTTTAATAAGCCTGCTAGTAATATATTGAGCTCAAGAAAAGCACACTGAGGGCCATACTGATGTGGTAGCTGTTAAACTAGACTCGGATAAAAAAACTCAGTAAAATGAACTAATGAAAGCCCAGGTCAATTCTGTACCAGTGTGAGCCAAAGAAATACATTTGAAAACATGTTATTTAGACTTTAGTTGGTGCAAGTGCGTTCACTTGGATTACTCTGTCTGCACCTCTCATAATTATTTTGCATTGTTCTACCTTTAATTTCCCATAAGGATAATTTGTTTGCCGTCTCTGCCCTGGCCTCACCTGCTACGCACCGGACAGTGGATCTCTAAAGGATTTAAAGCGCTGACAGTAAAGAAGCCATTATAGCTTACCAAGAGGATGGCCGGCAAATGGGTTTGCACAGAGGAGCAATAAATAAGATGGAGAGACCTTTGTATTTCATCTTGTCCGTAGTTGGCCTGAGGGCGGTGTTGTCTTGAGTCCAAATTGAAATGTGTCAGGGAGTCAGAAGAGAAGAGACGAGAAGACAAGAGTCGACACGTTGAATAAAATTAGACTATTTGGCCTCCGGGTTAGAGAGAGCATAGCTAGCAGGTTCCACGTTCAATCTAATGTACCAGCTATAGGTTACATGAGTGACTGGGAGGTTGTGTTGCAGCTGCTTTAGCCGGTGTACCACTACTCAAAAGCTTTGCCATCTCTTGCATACAGTCCTATAATCCTCCTGCTAGGTTTGCACCTATCCAGTGGTTCAGCTGAAGTGAAGTGTCCTCTAAAATGACATCATGAATTCAATACTGAAAATGTACACTTGACCTAAGCTGCATTTACATCCACACAAAACATCCAATTTTCTGATGGTAAGTGGCATAAATCAGATCTTTACATTGCTGTATAAACAGATGGAATCAGAGGGTTTTTGGCCTCAGAGTTGTAGGCCTTTTAAACCCAGTATGAATCTGATATGAGGTTATGTGATTTGTGTCTGGACTTTATGATTTGATTCTTACAGGAAAGTAGGGTGGATGTTGAAGTCAGTCTGTGGAGCGCCGCTAACATCATCTGTCTCTTTTAGTCGTTTTCAAACACTGACAATCCCATAAAAATAAAGTTACGGGGGGCGTTGTAAAATAAATCTAGACTTGATGATGTAACGTTAGCCCAGGGGAAAGTGAAAAGGGGCTACAATATAATGTGGGTCCAGTTTCATTTTTACTGATGACAGTCATTATCATTATGGCTTTCATTATCATAATCATTATTACAGCACCAATAACAGACTTACTGTGACCACAGGGAGCACAGGGGCCTGATTCATACAGTGAAAAGATCTAAAAATAAGTTTGCATTCAGTATTCTGTACACAACATTGCAAAGTAACAGAACTTTGCGGCCTAATTAGCAAAAATGCACTTGAATTTTGATTGAAAATGCACACAACTTCCAAATATGAATTACAAATGTCCGAAGGTCTAACAACATAAGAACAAACTCCTGCGCTATAGACAAACTGTTTTTAAACCACATCTGCCCTCGTAAAGGGCAGTAAATCTGAATAATTACCTATTAATCACACTAAATCAATCACAATTCTGTCACTTCAGCAAATAAAGAAATACTGATAGGGAATTGTGGGAATTTGATTGTTGGGTATGTGACTGAGTTTCACTGGCAGACTTATTCTCTTCTGATCAAACATCAGTAGTTATGGCTATGTGAGAGTTTTCTGATATGTAACTGTGTCAATTACTGATAGTATATGGAGGGCATCTCAATGTGCCCCCTTTTTTCTATGTGTTGTTTCCTCCACCATTAGACTATATTTACATGTAGGACATTCTTTCTAATCCTTACTGTATTAGTGCTTGATTCTGATAATGTTCTATAATTGCCTCTCTATTGTTTTTATTGAGCTTACTTTGGGTGGTATCTCTGTGTGTTCTATTTCTATGTCTAGTACTCTCTACTAATTAGACTGAGCACTAGCACCTGTGCTCTAATGATTATTGATGTCTGTCTTGTATTTAAGGGAGTCGACATCTTGCTTTATATCCTGATGAAGACGGTGTTGCTGTCAAAACATTTTTTTAAGACAATAAAGAATTCTGCATCAGAGCTATGGGAGTGCGGCTACAATTTATCACTTTAAAACTCACCATCAAGCCATACAACAAGGCTTATTTGCATATGTGATGGCAGACAGGTACCAATATACAGTATTTGCATATGAGATGGCAAACGGGGCTAATGATTTGCAAACTGTGATGACAAGAAATCCGATAGAGGCAATGTTGGTGAGGTGTCGCTTTAAACTTGATTAAATTATATGTCGAAATCCTCTGTGAACTGATGGGAACTGGTGCTATGAGTCAGACGTTTACATCAATCAAAGCTTTTTATTCTCAGTTGGAATCAAAACTGATGTTCTGCATGCCTTATCAGCAATGTTTCATCTGTCTGATGGAAGACAGGCGTGGAGGACTGGATCTTCTGGCAGCCGTGACCCAGTGTGGCATCCATATTTCACTAAAGACACATTTCTGAGGGGTTGGCGTTGGCCTGGGGGGCATTTCCCAGGACTGTCAGAGGGTTTTTACGCAACACTTCAGCCAGAGATAAAATGCTTGTCTGACTATGATCCGGTTGGAAAAGTGACTCTAGGCCTGGGAAACACTCTCCCCTCTCCAGCATGACTGCAGTCCTGGGAAAAGTCAACCCAGACCGATCAATCTACCAGAATTTCACCTTCAGTAAAACATGAACACCCCCGTCTTTCATCAGACATGGAAATCTTTATTGATTTGGCATGTTTAATATCTACCAATTAAGTCTCAAGACCAGTTCTGATTCTACTTGAAAAGCCTATTTGGAGACATGGAAACAGTCTTTTGGCTCACATCATCAAGAGTCAGCCCCATGTCCCTGACCAGAAGAGAATGACAGGTCTGTTCTGTCTCTTAACACTGAAACATAACGCTGTTCTCTGGGTTGCTGGATGTTCTGGACATAAATCATAAAAATAGAATTCAATTTCCTTCATTTATCTTGATTTTAACACTTTTTGTAATTGTGGATACGGCTGATAAAAATCACAATTAAAAAAGATGGACATATAAATTTTAAATGCGAGTATTGTTAAATTCTTTGCAAGTAAGACTACCTATTACTTAGGCATTCAACTGGCAATTTAAGACTGCAGGCAAAATGGTAGAGGCTTTTTATCAGGCTATGCAAGAAGCTCCACTGGCATTAAGCTGAGACCCTTTTCACCTCAAATTTAAGGTTTCTAAATAACAGGGATGTGCTCTCTCCTTTGTGTTTGCTAAATCAAACTGATTATTTCTTTTAATGGCTCCCCTGATGTATTTTAGTTTTAGAGCAAGGAAGTGAAACTCACTAATGTGCTACTTGGCATTTATGAATAAAACTGGCATGCAGTGGCTAAAATCTCTCTTAGTTGTTTGTATAAATCAGATTTACCTTGGCTGCACACTGAAAATGATCTCAACATCAAGCTGAGGATGAAACCCAAGATCCAGCTAACATGGACCTACATTTAGACTCAAATCTGATCTGTACCACATCGACCGCTGAGCCACATCCCTTGGGGACTGCAGCTTAGTCCTTGACCTTGGGGATGTCGCTCGGTGGTAGAGTGCATGTTTTGCACGCATGACGTCCTGCGTTTAATCCCCAGCATCTCCACTTCATTAGGGACGCAGGGTGACGTACTGAGTCGGGGCCGACTGCCCTAAACCAGAGAGCCTGGGTTTAATGTGTGCAAGCGTCTGCATTAAGCAGGACGCACTGCAAAAAAAGGTCCATCTTAACAAGTCATTTAGTCTTATATTTAGCCTTCAGATCTTATTTTTCTTTCCATGAAATGAATGTCCATTTCTTGTCAGGATAAGGCAGATCAATGCACTACTATCAAGAAAATGACACTTGAGTCTTCAAAATTCTTGAAACAAGTTGATTTGTATTATTACCTAACCTCATTGACTCATTTTTTCATGTATTTTAAGAAAATGGTGATTTCTAAATTGTTAAGATGAACAGTTTTTGCAGTGCAATGAATCCTAGCTCAGGCCTCCCTGTGGAGAGGGAATGAGGGGGAAGAAAATGTCCCCACAGGGATTAATAAAGCATCTCAGTAACATTATTTAGAGCGGTGTATGGACGGCCTGACTGGACTCTGTTGACACTTGGCATGCAGTGGAGACGCAGCTGTTGGTATTGGGGAATCAGTGCCACCAGATTTTTGGAAGCTTGTGATTTGTTGTACCTCCAACCCTCTCTCTCTCTAACCGGCGATCTGTCTCATTTCAGGTTGACTTACTGGGAAAACCTGCAGTTCAACCCCTTCCAAATAAGCCAAGATAACATAAATGTGCTGCTAAATAGTGCACTGTTGTGGACCAAATTCTCCCCCATTTGAACAGACTCATTAGTGGGATCAGCAAATGGCTTTCCAGTAAACAAGGCGGTGATTGATACTCCAACCTGTGATCTCTGCTGATGCTCACCCATCTCACTCCATCATTCTGTGACTACAGTACACGGCTCTAACAGAATACCACTGTCGGGCATCAAACTTTAGCGATATCCCACTGAGCCAGCTGCGAACGGCTGACTTTAAAGTCTAACCATGCTTAGACATCTTTGTCTGTTACCAAGACTTTGATAACCAAACATGTAACTTCCAGAAATACAGTCTTTGTGCAGAGAAAACCAGGACCCACAGAGCTACGAGTCTTCTGATATGTGCTGTGTACCAGCTGTATTTAATAATGTTCTTACGGGATTCTTTCAACTATAACAGTAGACCGTGGGGGTTGGTGCAGATTTTGCATTACTCACTACTAGTGCTCTATGAATTTGGAATACTCTGCCCTGAAGCACTTTAACGCTGTTAAGAACAATTAATAGTAATGTACATTGTATTTTCCATCGTAGAAGAGGCAGAGACCAATTTCTCCACCGACAGCAGCCTCAATAGACCAGAATGCAATGCAGCCACAAGACATGTTGTGTTTTGAGTAAGGGGAGCGACTCACTTTTTCTCAACAGCAAAAACTCTGGGAAAAGCTCTCTTGCTCTTACTATGCTATCACTATCATTATCGCTCTCTCCACCTCCACGTTTAACCCCCAGCTGAGAGCAACAAGTTCACACATGGGGGATGTTGAAAAGCATTCTGGGAAGCGTAAGAAATCACTAATTGAAGTAGAAGCAGATGAGACAGGTTGAGGGAAAGTGTTTACAGTCATTACAGGGTTATTTGACAGTAATGATAAAGATGTGGTGAAACAAGTTTTTAAGCAGAAACTGATAGAATTGCAAGACAGAGGTAGCCTATTTTTTTTCTCTCTGTGAACAACAGTTTATTCCAAAAATATTGATTCAGTAAATATTCAGTCATGTTCAGATGAATGACGGGCCTGTTGGCAGCAGGAGAACCAGCTGAGTCACATTTAGTCTCATTTTTTAATAATTAATTACACTTTTATTCTTGGAAAATGGAGCTGTAATCTGAAGTGTTAACCCATTTATTCTATATTACAATGATATTTTCAATACAAAGACAATGCCAATTTATTTTGCAAAGATGGACCCCTTAATGGCTACAAAGTAGTGTTTGTAGTGTGTGTGTGTGGTGTGTGTGTGTTTATGTTGTTTGACAGGATGTAATTACTGTGCTGTGTCTATTTGCATTAGTAATTAGTACTGACAGACGCTGGTCTTTTCCTGTGTTTAGTCAGCCAGCGTAGGCTAATGCTAACAAGAGGAAGGACTCAAAATGCAGAAACGGAGGGAAGGCCATCATGTTTCGCCATTGACATGCAAAGAAAACAAGGAATATGTGAAAAACAGTTTAAGAACTGAATGTAAAAAAAGATTACAGCTACTCAAATTCAACGAGGCACAAATTGCGAGATTAAACTGCATTAACTTTCCTGCTATTCAACAGTTGCCTCACCCAGAGCGACGCACAACAAGCCTGAGAAAATAGAGCAGCTGTGAGACGAAAACAAGCGAGACCAAAGCAATTTCTGAAGAAACTTTGTTTGGTTGCAATCTCTGTGACAATTCTAAAAGAGTGCAATGAAATAAAGCAGTTCAATAACGGAAAAGTAAAAGCGTTTGCAGGGTTCAACGATTCTATGTCAGTGAGCGGCCTCTTTCCTCATCCGAGTTGACACCGTCGTTACAGCCCCCTGAGGTGGGACAGCCAATGGAAAGGGTGATTTGTCATGATTGGGTAAGTTTAGATTCCTTCCAACTGTGTGTGTTGGAGTCAATATTGCTCCAGGGGGGAGAATTTGAGCTGACAATGACATAATTCACAGGTGTGAGCTTCTGTGTATGTGTGTGTGTGTGTGTGTGAGAGAGAGAGAGAGAGAGAGACGGTGAGTGCAAACATGACTGAACGTTTGTGCGTTTACGTATTCGCTATGCGTTTGTGTACCCACAAGCTTTTGTGTGCCTAAGCGTGTTCATGCATGGTATGTTTGCTCGTGTGTGTGTGTGTATGTGTGTGTGTGTTTGTGTCTGACTTACCTCACAGTGCAAGACAAGGTGACGGTTATTACGACCATAAAGAACCCCGGAGCGATTCTCTTGGCAGCGGTTATTGTGTCCCGCGATTATCTCCCATCAGCTCTCAGCCGTCACATCCCCCCCAATCCCCTACTGACACGAGCCCGCCGCCACTTAATTTCATTTTCGATTATCTTCTGGAGCGCGCAGAGGAAGAACAGTTCTCCTATATTAAGTAAATTGGAAGCGATAGGACTCAGGATGAAGCCTCCAATGTAATGTAATGGCTGACCTTGTGTCTGTGCCAACCCCTCTGGCCTAAACCCAGTAGATACTGAACTTTTTTTTTAAGTTCTCCAAACAACAGCACTTTCTGGCACAGGGGATACAATACCAATTATATTTCCAGTGATGCCCACATGGTGTTTGATTATAGCCAAAAAACTTGCATGGACTACTGTATGTATTTACTAAGGGAATATAATGACGAGGGGAAAGAGTACCAAAATGTACCGAAGTAGGCTACACTTTGCTGAAATTTTGCTTAAAAAGACATAAAATTACTGGTGTAAAAACAACTTACAACTTGAGTGAAAGTAAAAAGGAGCTTATTTAAAATGTAGTAAAAGTTACTCAGTTACTCTTTTTTTTTTTTTTTTTTAACTTTTTTTTTTTTTTTTTTGCTTAGCTATCAAACTTGCTAGCAGGGCTAGTGAACTAGCTAGACAACAATAAAGCTAACGGAAAACATATACATATACATATAAATACTGTGGATGGCTTTTTGGCTAATGCTAACTAAGCTACTATCATGGATAAATTTGAGCATTTAATGTTACAGTTAGTTAACTTAACATTTTCTCCACAGGCTTGAACATGACCAACCAGTTTCTGATGCAATGCTAATGCTACAAATGTTGCACTGTCATGTATGTGAATGAAAATGTAGCTTAGCATAAAATGTAAGTCAAAACAAATAAGTAAAATTAAAGTAGAATATATAATGTAATAATATATTACTGGCTTCCATATGTACACGCTGCTCAATTACAGTAACGAGTAAATGTAATTTGTTACTTCCACCATTGAATGCAATTAATTTTCTTCTTTACCCTCTTCTCTTCTCTTTTACCCACACATACACATTAATGCACACAAACACACACACACACACACGCACCCTGAGTCAAGTATGAATAATGGCAGATATTAATCTCCTGGACACTTGAGGTTTGATAGAATTTTCCATAAAACTGGCCTTGACACCACACAGAATCTCTCATCTATCCAGGCTTCACATTGTCAGGGACTGTTGCTGTATACGTGTGTTCAGACGACCTACTGCAATAGATAGGACTGCATACAGCGCAAGTTTATCAGTCCGGAGATAGGAGTGGTCGAGAGGGAAACTGACAGGGGGAAGCAGAAAGCCTGTGGCTAAGTGAAGATTGCAGCCAGCCAGACAGAACAAGAGTGATACTACATCATGCCAAGAATGGATATCAAGGAAAAAAAGTAAAATGAAGAAAGAAATCCTCGTTTGTTAGTCGCGTCATGTGGAGATTCAGCTGCTGTTTAAATCGATCTCACGTTGACTTTATCATTTGGCAGTGAAGAGGGAAAACAAATGAATTTGTCTCAAAGGGAGCACCTTTAATCCAATTGGAATTGATGGTGCTATTCTGTCTGATTAAATTACCTCTGGATTTGTGTTATCTCCTCAAAGCTTAAGGTTGTTTCAGTCAAAGAAAGTGCCATATTATGTAGATATTAATTGGATTGGCCGTGATTTGATTCGTTTCTGTCTGCATAATATCGACATGGCATGACTATTTCTGCCTTGCCAATTTTAACAACTGGAGGTGCAAGTGCTGTAGATAGAGATAATTAGTAAATGCAGGACTTTTGGCTGTGAAATGAGAATCGAGATCAATGGAAACTTATTTGGTGATGCAAATTCATGCGCAGTGTACTGTATGTTATGTTTTGCAAAAAAGCCTTCACTGTGACAAACACTCGCTGCAAAACAAAATGGTTGGATTTTTATCCATGCTGTTCTCCCCGAGCATTTTGTGTTGACAAGTTCGGGAAAAAATGTCAAACAAGTGCAAAGAAAATGTCTGTGTTTTTTTTTTTTTTTTCCTCTCTGTGTCTACAAATTCATGCATTCCATCTCTGCGAAGCCTGCCCGAAATAGCCTTGTTTTCACGTTTAAAGCTGTGCTGTCTATCAACAGCGTGCAGCCAGCCAAACAGTCTCTCAGGCATCTGCTCAGGATTTCTCTGGCCTCCCAATAAGAACCGAGTGAGCCAGGGAGAGACTAAGAGAGAGACGAGCAGATAGAGTAGACGGAGGCTTGGACCTGGTCCGAGAGAGAGAGAGAGAGAGAGAGAGAGGTAATGGCAGGTGGAATGGGGACAGAAGAAGAGAAAAGCCTGACAAGCGCTGACACATATGCAGTTAAAGGGAAAACACAGGCTACATTACTCTTGTAAAACACTTTTTTTACGTGTCAAAAGTGAGATTCTAAGTCTCTTTCAGCCATCTATCACCACTCTGCGTTTCCCTTCTTTTCTCCCTTAAAACCCTTTCATCTCTACCTCCCGCATAGCAGCCGTCTCTCCTTCCTTCTCCCCCCTCCCGTCTCTTCAAAAAGATGTTTGGAGCGGTTTGTGTTCTGAATCGCAAAATTGCATGTGAGATGTAGGTCAGGTAAGGAGCGAGATGGATGTGATTTTAATGGAGATTAATTACATCCCAAATGAGGCACCTGACTCCCTGTGGGTCCTCGCGTCTTTAGCTGCGGCTTTGGCCTCAGCTAATGACTGGGAAGCTCAATGTTAACCTCGGTGTTGGTTTGAGAAAGGCATCTCAGACCCAACGGGTGGATGAAAGCAAATGAATTCAGAGGTAGAGATGTGAAGTGCGAGACACAAAGGAGACCGAAGCTGATAAATCAATGTTAAAAGTCTTTGTGCGCTGGGTGGTATAGTGACCTTAATTCAAACTCAATTGACTTGATGTTAGTGCAAATGCCAAGAAGCCTTAGGTGAGAGGCATCCTGTGTGTTGGAGAAGAAAGTGAACAAGGGCAGAACGTATTTTTGAAGTACCAAACTTAATTTGTGGGGATTAGATGTCTTCAAAAAAGCCATATTTCAAAAAATCATGAATCCTTGGAGTGTTGAAAGTCCAGTCTTTGATGTGAATGCGAACAAAATGGCCGCAACTCTGCACTGCATTGGAGTCTCAACATGGCCAACAGGTGTTTACCACAAGCATGGATAAAAGAACAGAGAGTATGTGAAATAAAGTAGCTTTCTGCTTTTGAGGTGGAATTAAAATGTTGCTTATCCTCCATCTACAATTTCAACTGTTCAGGAGTTGATGTGGATTTACAAAATTCTGGACTCTAATACAACTGAACTCCATGACTTTAACCAGAACATTGTTTGCTATGTAGATTCAGTTCTTCAGATGTGACTGTTTTGCTTTGGTTCTAATAATTTCTCAACAGTATCCTACAGTCCAGCAGTTTCTCGTCTAGACCGTTTCATCTAGCTCTAATTAACACAAGAAGGAGTCAGTATCCTCATATCACATCAGCTGGAAGACAAATTCCACCAACATCTCCCAAACCAAATGATACCGGTTTGAAATATGTATGAAATGATGCAATTAGTGCTCTTTTTAAGTGACACCACACCTCACTCATGGAGAGGAACTTCGTCTAGCTAACATTAAAATGCAACAGCTTGTTGTCGGTGCAAAGATGGGGAATCACAAGCCCATTTTACGCTTGATAATGAAGTTTCCCGAGCCTCGATGTAAATGAGCATGACGCTATAGTTGTACACCCGTGTGTCAGCATGCATGATTCATGAAGACAGCGCTACATAGTACAGTGAGCTCCGGTACACAACGCCCCAAACCGCTCAACTGACTCGGTGCGTTAGGAACGGCTGAGTGAGCGCTGCTGAGAGTGAGCGGAATAGAGGAATGCAGCTGTGACACCGGTTGTCTCCTGGAGATCACCGTCACATACAACAAACAGACACATTCACAGATCCTCTGCATACTACATGGCCCGCAGGACTTCCTCCAGGTAAGCTAAATAATAAAAAATTCTGACAGCAGATACACAGCAAGTTGCAGAAGCGCTTGGCCACAGTCGGCCGAATGCGTTACCTTTACCTGCACTCTGAGATGAATGACCCAGCGTTATGAATACCAATCCTCACTAGCCCATCAGATATTTATGAGACTCCGACTCCAAGGCCCGACAGTCTCACACATGCAAAATACACTGTGTGAAAGCCTGATCCATCTGAGCTCGCAGCCGGTTATAAATACGAGCCCCGCCGCTCTTGGACGGAGGCGCCTCCCATCAGTTCCGAAACATCGCCTCCCATCCCGGGGCGTTAAGAGTTAATTTATCGCTGAGGCAATTCAAATTCTGCCTGGGTGTCGCACTTATCTCTGTCAAGCGCTCGCGGTGCCCAGGCCTCACGTCCTGATATATGCTTCCTATTTAAATCCCATCCATCTGTTATGGATGACAGAAAATAATTCATGCTGCTGAAGTGCTGTCTGTCATCGACAAGGACAGACTCTCTTGGCAGATATCAATATTGATGCTCTATATCAATATTTAGGCTTTGTTGTACATTTTTAAGTTGTTTGGAGATAGATCTGTATTAGGGGTTAAATTCATCCTGCAGGACATAATGCGCATGGATACCGGAATGATCACACAAATGAGTCATGCAAAATGCAATCGTGTAAAAAAAAAAAAACAGCAGTGACAATCACATCATTACTGCGGCGCTTCAAAGGCGAAAGCGATGGGGAACACAAGTCTGGAGACCTAGCTTATTCCGCCCCCTGCCATTGATTTGTTTTGCTGAGAAGCAAAATACAATTTCAAAACAAATCTGAATGTTCAGTCTCTTCAGAAGCAGCCTCCATCCAGAATCGACTTTTGTTTGATGCATATTTATCAAATGTTTAAAACTTGGCAGACGGGACCAAGATTAATCGCATCGCCGCTTTTCATTGCTGAGCCGCTTCAAGTTATGACCTTTGGGTCTTTGTGAGTAGCAAGTAAATATCAAGTCTGTCTCCGATAATGTCATTATGCTCTCTCCAGGTGTAGCTTCATACTTGGCACTAAGAACCCGACTGTGGCATTTACTTGTGTCATAGACTCCTTAGCAGTGAAGATATCTGCCTGTGCACACGAACATGCACAAACACACACTACCAGTCAAAAGTTTGGACACACCTGACTGAATGTACTATGTTTTTCATTATCTTAAAGCCATTTTGATCTAAAGGCGTATGCTTGAAATTTGCTTTTTAGACAAATATAGGTTGATGAGGTTGATGCCTGTATGAATTTCTTTCCAAAGCCTTTGCCTTTCCATCAAGGCAACTTTAAAGAAGCTAAAATACAAGAAAGTTTTGATTTGCTTAACACTTTTTTGGTCACCGCATGATTCCACTTGTGTTCTTCCATAGTTTTGATGTCTTTACTATTTCTCTAAAACGTGGAAAATAGTAAAAATGAAGAAAAATGCATTTTGACTGGTAGTGTGGACACAAACATGCACACACTTACACAAAAGCGTGCATCCACACAGCCAAAAGTCTTTGACAACAACATCTAGAACAGACACCCGACGTCACCGGCGAGGTCAGGTTACGCTGAAAGCCACTCCATCAAAATCACGGCAGTCATTTCAGGGAAGCTCGGCATTCGGATGCCATTCCAGCAGCGCTCTGCAGGCACTTCTCTTGGAGGAAGAAGAGGATTCAACAACGGCTCCCCAGCTGCTCTCACTGAGCCCTTTTCTCTCACCTTGATATAACTGCGACTGCACAGATGGTAGATTGTACATTGCCAATTTATTCCGCGGCTATTTTCTCACAAACACACATGCTCACGGGCCTCTTTTGTGCGTCTCGGAGGACAGGTCGCTGGGAGGTCGCGCTCGCTGCGTGGCAGAGGAGAAAGTTTTTTAGGGGAGAGAAATACGCAGCCATCTGAGCATAAACTGGGGATTTAGGCGATGGTGTTTTTTCATGAGAAGGGGATATTGTCTACAATGTATTATGCTGCATTAAAAAATTAGCCTCGAGTCTTTACACTGTCTAACTAGGCTGTGATGCCAACCCAAGGTCTATTCTATGCCCTAATAGTATTTTTTTTTGTTTTACTCAAGGCTCCAAAGTCCTGCCTTCTAACGCTTTGTTTTGAAATCTGAGTGTTCCCAATTGTCTACCACTCCGCCTTGCTCATTATAGGGTTCATTTACCACAAGCCCCAGAATAATCACTCGCTTTTCATTTTCCCCAAGCTTTAGGCTTTTAAATGCTCTACCATTGGGTTGTTTAGCCAATTACAGAGCAGGCTTTCTATTACTCAGCATATTGTATCAAATTGCATATGCCGTAGGGGGTGATCAGTGGGATGCAGAACACAGCACCGAGGATAAAAAGCTGTGAATAACAATTATTACACATGTATACTTGTGGCCAGTCTGTGCTCGAATGCTGTGGGTAACGTAAATTTTTTTTTTTTTGAGAAAATGAAGTCATTAACTGATAACATACTGTGGCTGTGGGGTGTTAGCTGGATTCCACTGGTTATTCGATGCTCTTGCTTTCCCACACAACAAACCTAAGGAACAAATGCATCTTAAATGGAAAACACTGAAATAAAACCGTTTCAATTATATTTTACTTTCAAAATGTGTTCTTGAAACTGATCAAAAGAATGCGTTTGAGGCTCAGACACCAACCGGGAATACTTTATTATGAGAAAATCATAACAGGAATGGTGTGTTTTCTGCCTACAAGCTCCCAGATGATTTCGCAATGAAACTGTTTGAGGAAAAGAGCCTTACCACAAGTGCTTCCCACATTTTGTGTTTATCTTTGCAAGTACAGAACAGAAGACATTTTTCATTTCCTCGGCACAAATCCCGCAGGAGTGTTGCTGCTCCCTCGGATGATGATGCCTGGAACAAAGAGTTCACATCTCAAATGTACACACACACACACACACACACGGACTCACAAACACACACACCTGTAGGCATTGGAGTCTCTCGAAGGCAAGAGCAACCTAATTACAGTAGCTAATTATGTTGCCTGCTGATGATGTATTGTCACACTCTTTGACATCTAGCAGGACCCTTACTGAGCAGGCCTACACACACACACACATATGCACATACACTTACAAATGGGGGGTGGGTGTGTCTGTGTGTGTGTGTGTGGGGGGGGGGGTCAAGCTAAAAACCTCCTGAGCCACTTTGACGCGAAGGAAGCTTCTTACTTTACTTTGACACCAAAATCCATTTGCCGTGATAATTCCTCTCGTTCAGAAATTATGATTGAAAACCGCAATTCATCTGCCAAGTTACGGCTTACGCTACATTTGAATTAATCACACACTGCACACAGTCTGCTCGCTGTAGCTGGCGCACACACACACACACACACACACACGCACACGCACACACCTGCAGGGATAAGAACATGGCCGCGCCGTTTCAAGTGTCACACTGAGAGCTTTCAGTGGCACTCAGTATTTGCCCGCCAGTGACGTGTTGATAGCGAGGGCCTGCTTCAAACAGAGCGCAGCTGCCGCAATGAACAGCAGTCCTAATGAGATCCTTTCATTCCCACAACCAATGTTTTCACAACAGTCATATCGTGGCACTTCAGAGTGTAATTTCCTTCTATGCATATGGGTATATTAAGTTACCGGGTATGTGAATTTTTTGGCGCTGGATACATAGCGTGTGTGAATAAAAACATCTCTGCAATAAATGCAAATATCTGTATTATAAAAGCAGTTTTTTTAATCGCAAGTAATTGAAAAGAAGAAAAGCACTCAAAAGTGTAATATATGTTCTCAGTATACACTCCCGCTGCCCTTAACATTTGTTCTCCTTCAGGTTCAAGTAATAGAAAATATAATAGTCTGCAGCCTGCTCACAGCACTGTCTGAGACAAATAACTGCACATTACACATTAACAGAAGTAACATTCACTTGGGAATGCAAGCAGCCGATATCTTCACAATGCCATCTGGATATCTTGTAGCAGCAAACGCCGCTATTGAAGAAAGGACGTCTTTCTCTATGTACAATACAAAGATCTCCGGATCTGTTGTAAGAAAATATGTCTGATTCTGAAAACAATATATTATAACTCACAGAGGCAAACAGGTCCAGTCATTCAAACTTGATCCACAGCTTTTTGAGAGTAAGAGCAACATGGCACACATGTTTCAGCCTATTTGAGCAACTAGCACATTGAATCATTACACTGTAAACTCACCATGGTCCTCACATGTCAACAGCTGCTGCAGTGCCAAACAGGAGTACATCCAACAATAACACTTTATTCATAATGGTCAAAGTACGACGACTGAAAGAACATGAGGAAAATTCATAATTAGAACTTGTGATCAACCCAAGAGGCAGATGTTTGGGTTAAAATAAATGTGTTGGCATGTGTTTATTCAGTAGTTGAAGTATAATGTTGGGGACAGAGTTTGTGTCTTGTGTCAGTGAGCAGCTTAGCTTGAGCTTCTCCTCTTCCTGTCTTATTTCCTATCAAATACTGCATGGTGTAAAATTACTGCTGGCAATATGGTTTTACCACTGCCTGACTTTTGCCTGATTTAGTTTTGACAATATTTTACTTTATCATATTGTTGGAAAACACATTTCCATCTTTGTGCCTAATCCATGAGTGTTTGAGCACTAATAAAACACCTTAGTGAAGGAATACAAGCAATAATACAGAGAATTGCTTTGGCCCCGTACAAATGAGACTTCTGGCAAAGCAATCAGTGCCTGGACAAAGCCCCGGATGGTTTATCAATGCTGTTCCTTCAGCTCAGTGCTGCGTGCTGTACAGTATTTGCCAATGCCAATGATGGAAGCGCAAGTGAAAAGAGGACATTTATTCCTCCCTGGCTCTTCCATTGGCACTACTGCTAACAGTCCTGCTAACATTTGAGGTGTTTCTTGCTGGTCATGTCGTTCCAAATGCGGTGCATCTCCTCGGGGGAGATCTGGTGGACCGTGACCACTCTGCGGTAGCGGCAAAGACTGTAGGCCATCTTCCAGTGGTTGAAACCGCTGTTCTGGAAGGGGTGGATGCCCAGTTTACGGAGGCACACCCCTACATACACGTCCTCCAGGTGCAGCAGCCTGGTGTGTAAGGAGGTCTTGTAAATGAGCTCGGCCACGTCTGCCGAGAAAACGTACCCAGTACCAGAGCAGAAAGGTGGGTACTTACTTTCTGGGTACAGATCCCTAGGCATGTACCATTTGCTGCGCATATCTCTGATTGGCCCACCATTGATGACATATCCAGTGAAATACCTCCTCCTGGGTTTGGTGGTTGGCTTCAGGAGGTTGTAGATGAGGTTCTCCATGTTGACAAAGATGTCACTGTCCGTCTTGAGGACGTACTGGGCCTTGGGGCAAAAGGTGGCCACCCAGCGCATGCCCATCATGGTCTTAAGGGTCAGGTTGTGGTAAGAGTCAATGAAGTCCTCCACTACAATGTCATGGAAGATCTGGCTCTCTTGCTCCACCATCTGGTTGAGGACGCCATCTGTGTTGCGGCCCAGCAAGAAGAGCGTGACCACACGCACATCAGCGAACGTGCTCTCATCGCCCCACGTCTCTCGGATGGCCTGGCGGGCATCAAACTCCTTGTGCGTGGTGCTGATCAGGATAACCAGGAATGGCGGCTCTGCCTCGCACTTCTTGGCCTCGTTGATGAGGTAGCCGAAGTCGTGCGGGTTGAGTGAGCGCGTGCGGATATTACTGAAGGTGGTGTTCTTCTGTAGCTTGGGTGTCTTGCGGATAGGGATGGTCAGCTGGCCCACGTAGGAAGTGGAGGGGCGTGACACACTCAGGAACCACAGAGCGCTAGCCCAGCAAACCACTGTCAGCAAGTACAAGCAGGAGACCTTTGAAGGCATCGCTGTTCACTTGGCTGGCGTTACCAGTGGCAGCAGCATTGGAAACGTTGAGGCCAAAGCTCCATGGGTTGTCCTAGTTCTGGCGGCGCAGCTTGAGGCTGCCTCCGCAACGCGCTTGACATTAATTTTAGATAATGGACTGAACTCTACAGTCTAATGTTGGTGTTCCAATTGAAAAGTAGTGCTGCAGAGATTGCTTATCGTGGCCATGGCGTTACTCTGTTCCATTGCGGCTCTTAGGAGCGATGCTTTCAGCTCTCCTTGACAGCATCTAGAAAGAGATAAGAAAAAAAAAGACAGTCAATGGTGGCATAAATCATAAATACATTATGAAATACCAAAAGTAGGATAAGCATGTTGACTCAAGGTGTAACTTCTAACATATTCTATTCAAATTTTTTGGAAATGGCATTTATAACACAAAGATGTGTGCCGTATTTAACTAGATTCTCGATGCTCCATTCATTACAGCCCATAACATCAGCCCAGTGGGTAGTCACGCAGCACTGTGCCACAGCCACTTACCCTATCACTCTATCACTGTCTCTGATAAGAGCTGGTCTGAAGAAAGTGAATATCCCAGGAAACTCTCTCTATTGATAGGGCCTGCTCTGCCTCAGCTCTGACCACTTTCTGTTTACAAACTCTGTTTATCTCCCTCTTATCCTCCGCAGACCAGACACAGGCTGGGAAATCAGCCCTACCCTCGCAGTCTGAAAAGAAGAGGAGAGAGAGAGAGACAAAGAGACAGTCAGATCAAGAGAGAGGAGGAGAAAGTGAATCATTCTCATGGGAAATATTTCAGATCCACTCCTTGTATCGCTCCCTTGTTCTTATTCGTGACATCCTCCCACCATTGCCTCTCTTACCCCCCCATCCTTTCTATATTTGAGTGTCAGAATGAACTTGGCATGGGGACACATGTTACTCTGTGAGCTATTCCTTTGTTAGTTGGACAGGCAGTGCTGCGGTATTTATGGAAGTTTGCTAAAACAAAATCCTTCTTTGTTTCTGCTGGTATCACTCGACTCGCTGGATGGATTGGATGCACTGACAAACCATAAGGGGACGAATTTAAGCTCCAAATATGGAATACCATGAAACTTGTGCGTGTTATTTAATTCAAATGCTTCCTAGGTACCCACTGTATACACACTGACAAGTTGTATTTGCGTTTGTATTTGTATTTGTTGTGTTAGGTGGCAATGATGGATACCTCCTTCTTAGGATTTTTGGTGTTTGAGAGCCAGTAAATCTAATCCTGCTTTACAAACAGACTTTTATTTGCTACAGACATAATCTCTTTTGACGTTGCGGCGGCTCTGTTCTTACTCTGATGTACACAGACGGAGGGAAATGCATTTTCTCCACACATAACTGATGATGAACGAGAAATCCCATAGATCCTATTAGAGATACTACGTGCGCCGGCAAGTGCAGAGATGCTCCCACTGTCGCCGTCTGTGCCCGTTTCAAGATGGAGGGGCTGAGATAAAACCGGCTCATTCTTTTATCAGGCTCGAGATTTCCCATGTCTTGCAATGCGAGATGATTCTTTTCATCAGGACTTTCTCTCACCCCACCCCCCCATTCTATCTCTTCCCTCTCCTTCGCACCCATCGCTCCCTCTCTTTCTGAGGCAGAGTCATCAATCTCATGGTCCAGTAGAATCCATCTCATCACGGCTGCTTTTCCACTCCTCCTCCCTCTCATCCTCTCAATCACTCTCTCCCTCTCTACTTCACTGGGTGTTTGATCCATCTTTATATGTCTCACTACCTCCCTCTCCCTCTCCCTCTGCCTCGCTCTCATTCTCCCATCGTTCTGGCTTTTTTATTATTTTCTTCTGTGGGAGTTTGATCCTTCTCATTTCAAGTTTCCCCATACTCCCTTGTTCCTTCTTCATACAATCTTAAGCTGCCTTTACTCCCCTCTGTCTCTGTCTCTCCGTCATTTTCACTGGTTTGGGTGTAGTATTCCTGTCCTCACAGCTGGCTCGGTCTCTGATATCCGCCGCCTTATTGACAACTCCTACCACAGCCAGTCTGTCTAAAGCCACTCAATCTCCACTGCCTGCTCCGCTGCCTCCCCTCCTCCTCCTCTCACTCTCCAACAAAATCACTCAATCATCATATTCATCCCCTTCCCTTGACCTCCCCCCCCCCCCACTCCCTCCTCCTCCTCCTCCTTTGCCGATCAGCTTGAGAAAGCTGTCGTTTTCTCCTCCGTCGTTTCCCGGGGAGTCTATCGGTTTCATTATCTTGCGCGCTACTGTATATACGCTCCCTTTTCTTAAGCTCGGAATAACCAATCCCCCTTCTTTGGTAATGCGGCGCACGAAAATCCCGGGACCCGACTTCCTCTCTGAGCAAATTGAAAGATGGGTGTATCGTTTCATGCCGTCGTGTCACTTTGAATTGCATTAGCGCGTGGTGGAAACCCTCTTCCTGCTCTGCTACACTTCCCACAGAATGTCAGGGCACGGCACCGCAGTCTTTAATACCAATGATATAATTCCTGCATTGGAAAACAGAACACTGATGTGAATTTGTGGCTGGTGAAAAGTAATTTATCCTGGACAGCAAAGATCACCCACTTCACAATGTACTGATTCAACACAGAAGCCGGTTCAGTAAATCAGCTTCAGCTAGAGAGAGGTTCAAACTCCCATTTGTTCCCAGATGAGCGATGAAATTATGGAATGATCATAGTAGATTTTTGCCTGAACGGTCTGCTTAGCATAGACGTGGATGGTTGTGCATGTACATGCTGTTTGGTTTGTGTATGCTCTGTTTGTAGTTGATACACTGCAATAAATATCCATCTTAACAAGACACATAGCCTCATATTCAGCCCTGAAATCTTATTTTTCATAAAACAAGAGAAACATGCCAATGGGGTGAGATAACTCCACTTGTTTCCAATGCAGTTTCACTTGTTTAAAGACATAAGGAATGTGTGTCAGTATCTTAAAGTCAGAATAAGGCAGACCACACTTGAGACACTTGATTCTACAAAATTCTTGAAACAAGTTGATTTGCATTGGAAACAAGTGAATTTATCTAACACCACTGGCAGATTTTTTCGCTTATTTTGAGGAGAATTAAAATTTTAGCACTCAATAATTAGACTAAATGACTTGTTAAGATGGAGGTCTTGCATTGCTTATGATGCTTTTGTGATAAAGAAATTTCTCACAGTGGGATTAAATGAAGAACCACTCCCACTACTACTACTACTAATTGGCCAGTGTTACTGTAGCATGTAAATCATAATGATGACTACCCTGTTAATAAAAGTTTGGTAAAATATGCCAACGAAAGAATAACAGAAAAATGCCAGATGGCGGTACATAGTGTGTAAAAAATGTGTAAGAAAAAAAAAAAGAGAAAAAAACGAAAAGTGTCATAATTACTGTTATTATTAACAGCCATTCACAGTGCTTAGCACTAATGAGCTGAATTGGTTGTCATGACAGCACGGTGTCATGACAGCACGGTGGCAGGCAACAGAGAGGTGTAGAGAGAGAGAGAGAGAGAGAGAGAGAGAGAGAGAGAGAGAGACTAGCCGCACATGGTGGGGGAGGAATGCAGTCTGCTGTATGCTAGCATTAAGTGCTAAACTGTTTTGAGCGCAGCCCCTCTGGGAAGTCAATTTAGCACTGAAATCTGCTGCACCGGTCACCGCTCCATTACGCCTCACACAGATCCAAGGCTCCACAATGAGACCGCCTTTGTGTGCAAGAGACTAGACCCGTTCTTAAAATACTCTCAGTGATGTAACACTTATCCAAGGTTAGTGTGGGGTGAGCAGGTGTGAGGGTAAGACTTGTCACTGCTTTTTGTCTCTACCTTTATTCTGCTCAATATTCTCTAAAAACTAATGATGTATTTTGCACTAAAATACTCTTAAGAATTTATTTTGACAGATAACCCAGAACGCCTACGCTCAATTGCTTCAAGAAGTGGAGTTTGTAGTGGCGCCTTGTTATCATATATTAAAGAAATCAATGTTAGAATTTATAATTAGATACTATTTCTGCCTCGCGGACGCAGGGAAGAAAAATAAAAAACGTTTATCATCTTTTCCACTGTCTGTACAATCAAGTGATCCCTATGAGCCAGAACAAGCTCCAAGGCTGCAGAGATGTGGGAGTTTGTGTCTCGTTTTATGTTGCACCAGATAATTGATTGCAGTCATTAGTGCAATGTAGAGTGACCTTGCTTAGGGGGGGCGATGACTGTGTGTATGTGAGTCAGTGAGAGGGAGAGAGAGAGAGAGAGAGAGAGAGAGAGAACACAGAAGTGCTAAATAGCTTAATAGACTGTAATGCCTACTGTCTAACTTGCCTCTGTGAATTTACAGTGAATGTGTGTGAGGGATAAATTGAGTTTAGCGGGCACACGCATCCAAATGTAAATAAATCATATTCCCAGCTCAAGGATGACATCTTACATTCATGGTGCCTGGTCTAATCTTACAGATGTAATGATTGGCAGAGGAAAAAACAGAAAACAGCCTCCATCGTCTGCAATTCTTATAACTGCTGAAGTGAGCAAAGCCGTCGGAGCAGCTTGCATCGATGAAGCCTTTACATGACAGCGCTGTGATGAGGTAATATATGTCTGACCTGTGAATAGTGTTTGACAGAAAATGAGTCAAGTGGATAATGGAAACTGAAAATAATTGCTATTTACGTCCGAGGCGGGAAAGAAAGCGCTACTGAGGGACAAATATTATTCATCAAACACACCTAGGTCTTGAATGGTGCTTGCTCACCAATATGACTCGAGTGCATGCGACATCGTCTTGGAGCGGTTATGATTATTGGACAAACAACAGCTTCCCAGGAGGAGTGGAGACCCACTTTCCCCCTCAACCTTTGAAACAGAATACAGTATAGACTATGTGGAAGCAGATGTGAATAATGTGTGGTGCGGCAGTAGTAGAAATGTTATCATTTCACCTAGGTTTCATACATGCTCCACACTGTATATGAATGATATATGAACACATATGCTTCCATGCAATCACAGACACGGCACACACTGGAACCAAACCGTCATACCCTGTATATTGCATACGGCACATGAATTTTCACACATAGGCATGCCTGCCCATAACTCTCACACACACCTTATCTAGAGCTCCTTCTGCTGAATATGAGATAAGCTCAACAGGAGGTTCATAATTGCCTGCCATAGAAAAACAAACTGACGGTCTTATGTTCATTTTTTGATCCTCTTTTCCTCCAATCTTCTGCCAAGTCTAAAAACCCATTATGCCGTTTTCTAAACATTCAAAAGCGGAATTAATGCGCGAGGAATTTAACAGCAGTGGTCGAATTGGTCAGCATCCCACCTAATACGACAGAGGCACAATTAAAATGTCAGGGCTGGGTGACTCCTAGCATGCCACTTGCTATGCTTTTGTCTCCTGGATAATAAAGGACTCAATGATTGTTGTGCAGAAACACAGCCAGCCGTATAGTCGGTATTACAGGCCATGGGCTGGACGCGCTGAGCTTAGTGCAAAGCCTCTGAATGCAAAGCAGCTTAGGAGTGACAGAGGAAATGGGATATCAATAGCGGCCAACAGATTTGGCAGCAGTACAGAAGCCTGATGCTCAGTCCCCACTTCAATGCTGACCTGTGCCCAAACTGTGCTGCGGAGCAATACTTTAAAAAATTCTTACACTGCAAAAACATCCGTCATTTAGTCTCATATTCCGCCTTCAGATCTTATTTTTCTTAAACCAAGAGAAGAATTGTGCCAGTGAGGAGAGATAACTCCTCAGAATAAGTCAGAATAAGGCAGATCACTGCACTGCTATCAAGAAAATGACACTTGATTCTACAAAATTCTTGAAACAAGTTGATTTGCATTGGAAACAAGTGAAATTAGCGAACCCCAATGGCAGATTTTTTCACTTATTTTAAGAAAATTACGATTTTAGGACTCAAAAATAGACTAAATGACTTGTTAAGATGGAGATTTTTTGCAGTGTAGCGTTTATTTTAACCTTCTCAGTGCACCAGATGCCTGCCTCATAGGACAGTACAATGAGTGCAGAGAGTTTCAACTTGTCGAAAGTTAGTTTAATATAGTTTTCTGTGCTTGACAACTTATCTGACACTATGTGACTTATTTGCAAACACTATTTAACCCAGGCCTGGGTCACATTAGCCATACTCACATCGTCCTTGTTTGTGAAACTCGGTCGACACTGGTAGATGAGTAAGCAGGAAAAATAAATGGGGATTGGTGTAGTTGCATTTAATCATTACACGGCCAACGTTTTGGTCTGTAGACGTTTCTCAAGAAAAATGAGTAACCAGGCGAGCACAGCCTTGCTTAGGTGTGTGTTCAGTTTGTTTTGTGTCACAGACTCCGATGAGAAACAGCATTGGTCTTCGCTAAAGGGTTCGGAGAGAAAGGGACACGGCAAACAGCTTCGGCAGGCTGCCTGCGCCGACCGGACCTGTGCTCTGAATGCTAAACTCCCTCATAAATTGGAAATGACAACTTGATTCATGCAGGTAATACATTTCGCTGTCCGACTGGGTGACATTGCTGTCATACAATATTCAAGCTCGCTGCTGCATCGGGGTAAGTGGGGACGCTGCTCTCAGAACACACCGCCGAATCATCGGTAATGCCGCCGAGGGACACTCAGCACCCAAAATTAAATGTAATAAGTGATACATTTGTTCCTGCTGGTATAGCAGCTGGTGGGAACAAATGATTGAATGACATGAAAACACAACGGGATGTTTTTGGGAGGCTGGCACACATTCTGTTACAGCGCTGTCAAAACAAAGCAAATGTGAAAGCAGCTTGGCAGCGACATGGGAGGATGGAGTGCTAATAACCTCCATAGATCTGGCTATACAGAAGTCTGCGATTTATAGTATTGATGAAATGTATCAGCTGATCGTGACTGGGGGAGCCCAGGAGCCTGAGGCGAGGCAGTGTTCACTGTTTTTAACTTTTACTTTATCCAGGACAGGGTTTTGCTGAGCATGCATACTCAGCATTTCAGCAACACAGCCTCACATTCTTGTAGTTACAAACATTCACACCTGAGAGCTGCCTGCAACCACAGTTTTATATTATGTTAGCCATTGAGCAGCTGCAATGGAACAGTTGAGGGTTAAGTGCCTTGCTCAAGGGCACCTCGATGGAAATTGCCAGAGCTTCCAACAGAAATACTGTGAAACTCAGGTATGAAAGAACCCAGTACAGCAAGAAAAAAAAATCTGAATGCTTTGAAATATTCATTACAAACATCCTCCCCATTTTCAGGGCTTAATAGCAAGTCATTTTGCACACTCAAGAAAGCATTTTCCACCATCTGCCCAACAGCCTTTTATCAACATCACAAAACGTCCACAGCCAACATGAAACAGTAAAAAGGATGGGAGGTTCAAGCTGCACTAGGAAACTTTCCATGTTGGTGACTCCGAATGGCAGTGAGAGGTAACTGTTGGAAATTTTGAACTTCAATACCCACAAATCCGGTAACATGATGTCAGTAAATGTAAGCTCATGTTTGCTCTGTGATGCTTTATAAACCTTTGCTTTATCAAAGGAAACCAAAGAGAAGAGAGAGGAGAAGATCTAATGTTGGTGAGTCCAGCTTTCTGTGGACTGCTGTTTGGATTTGTCCACACCAGACACCTGAATTTCCTTTGGGCAAATAGGCCGAATCTACCGGGTCTCAATTAGGTGGGATGAGACAGTCTCCTCTGTTGCAGCCCCACTGTTATTTAGGCTGATAAGACAGGTGTATGTTTACATGAAAAATCTTGCCTTGTGCAGCTTTCAAATTCAATCATAGCAGATAATCTGTAATCTGTAAAGCCCAGGTTGACTGTGTGTGTGTGATGCAGCCTCCAGAGGAACCTTTGCGTGAGTCTGAGAAACAAAGCGACAAGGCAATCAATAGCGGCGGAAGTTGTAGACACACCGTGTAGCAGCAACCTCTCAGACCCCTCTCCTCAGCCTACTGTTCTCATTTAAACACTCTCTCCCTCTCTTCCCCCTTCTCTGCTCTCTCTCTCTCCCTCTCTCTCTCTCTCTCTGGGGCATTGATTGCTCGCCAGTGAAAGCGTCCACAAGCATCTTCAACACTAAAAGCCTCGCCAGCCATAAGTCTCGGATGAGCTTGTAAATTCTCCCGTATTGATCCGGCTCTGGGAAGTCTCTCAGTATGTTTCTCTGTCCTTTTTCTTTGTTTGCGTCCATCAACAAAGAAACAAATCAGAAAAACACAACATTGTCTGAGTTTAATATCCCGGGCACAAGGACTTCCCAAAGCAAGAACTTGTAATTTCCGAGAGCCACGAAAAAGCCACACACACACACACACAGACACACATGAATGCACACAATCACACACATACACAATCACTAACATAAAGGAAGCAATAACAACACGTGGAGCGACTAACAGCGACTGACAAAGACAGACATATAGGCCTGGTTGAGCTCTAATTATCCTTTAGAGAGCTGCAGATATTCAAATCACCGCTAACATTTCCATTCTGAGTGATCACCTTTCTCCCATCATGCTCCTCTGTCCATATGGCAGCACATTTCTTCGGGGATGAAAATGCCCTAATCTGCTATAGGCGCTTAGTGATACGAATCGCATGATAATTGCATTAGCCGTGTGAAGAGTTTCGCTCAAAAATGAGATAATTGAAAAAAGTGGCACTTAAGCTTTTATGATGGATAGGGCAGAATTGAATGATGGTACACTTTGAACACAAATGGGTAACTTGAGTCCTTGCTTGCCAAAGTGATGACACTTTTACTGTAAGCGCGTCATCCTCTCTGTTTTTAAGATATTCAACGATGAACTTGAGGTAAGTATTATTTTCCGAAATGGAGCTGGCTCTTCAGCAGGATGGCTCGCCGACACACAGGGGCGTCCGGCTGAAGGACGGTCCCTCTAACTGCTAGGACACCCTGCCGCCCCAGTGGAGCACTGACAGGATGTCCTAGAATAGCAGCACAGACAGTGTGTCCCACCACTGTAAAGGTGCCAGTAAAAACAGCACACACCATTAGATAGCTGCTGTCACTGAGGAGAGCCATTCTGCTTTTTTTATTTATTCTCACCCCATCTAATAAATGTGACAGACAGACAGATAATACACAAATAGATATACAGTCCACACATGCAGTTAGATATGTATACAAACAGAGATAGTGAGATTTATGTCTATACACACACATACAGTAGATATCTCCCTTATGATTTGCCTTGTCCCCATATGACGTCCCTGGGTGCACCAGCACCCTGTTCTCAGCAGATGACGGATAGCTGCGTGGGAGATTAAAAGAGCATATGTTCACCTGAGGGACTGCTGCACCACAGCCATCAATTAGCACTGATACACATGTGCACACACACACACACACACACACACACACACAAATACACAAACCCAACTCAACACAATAATTTCCAGTGGAAAAAACACTCCCAACTTGAGCTCACATATAGCTAATTTACTGAACTTGTGAAGAGGCACGTGCCCTTCCACTCTTCCGCACAGGCAACCACACATTTATCACATTAACTAATTTACCTAGGACAACATCTGGAGGGAGCTGATGGAGACAGAGGATTAGCACCGGTCCAAACACATGTGCCGGGTGGCAGAATCCCTCTGCTCCCCGCCTCGCCCCGCTGTGCAGCTCCAGCCTGTATCAGGGGGCGAGGAGTTATCGGAAACACCATCTCAGAGCTGGCAGACAGGGGCGGCTGCAGCGTGGAGCGGGCTGAACATATCCCATTATATAGCGGGGCGCAGACAACTGCACCTGTCTAGATAATACACGCGACTCCGGGCGCGACTGATGCCGAGGAGGAGAGGGGGGAACGCACATGCTGCAGAGGCAGAGATGTGGGAGCAGAGACAGACACTTTTATCTAACACATGCGCAGAGATCCTCCACTGTCTTTCCATGTAAAAAGGAGTGCTCTCCTTTCATGACATGCAGGCCTACGTGAGCGCCCAGGTGCACCTGCCCACACACACACACACACACACACCTGCTCAGTGTCTTCACTGTGGGCTGACAGAGCTCCTGTTAGTTGCTCTGGTGAACCTGAGAGCTGAGTGGGCGCCAGATGAAGGGCCCTGTGGTAATTACCTTGTCTTGCCTCCCGTCCTCGACGCACACACACACACACACACACAGGTGCGCGCGCAGGCACGCACGCACACACACACACACACACACATCCCTGCCGCTGCTGATGGCAGCACAGGCTGAGGACATGCAGCTTCAGCACTTCTTTACAGTAAGTAACACTCCTCCCACTGAGAGGCCACTGGAAAAACCACACACACACACACACTCACACACGCACATACACACAAACACACACTGCTACAATGTAGGTGTTCCAGAGAGCTGAGGTCTGCACCGTCTGAGAGCAGCAGCACAGAGTGCAGGTATAGGTGTACAGAGGAATTATGTTCCTGTGTGTGTTCAGCCACTTATGGTGGCTTTACAAGTGTGTGTTTTGCACATAAAAATGGATCTGGGTTGGGATTTGCACTGGAGTGCTGCTGTTACTTGTAATTTGGAACGGTGGTTTGTACAGGCAAGTGCACCGCAAAAAAAACTATCAGTCTCACAGACAACACTCTAAAAGCTTTACTGGCTCGCCCGCGATGCCACTCAGGTCTGCGCCTGACAAGACGCGTCAAAGTCAAAGTCAAAACTCCCATTTTACGAAGGATACATGCACTCCAGCCCATGCAGAAAGAAAAGAATACAGCGCTACTGGGATGCACATGAAAAATAATATCTAAGTTGTGATTGGAAGGTAGGTAATGAGGTTTTCTTTGGAATCCGAGAAACAAGAGCACTAAGGCAGTCTTCAATTATAAATTAAATGCCTTTATTAATCTGGCATTGTTGTATTTTAATTCAATTGGGGTCAGTGAAGTCTAAGCTCCTCTGCTCGCTATATATGCATGAGAATAGAGCAACGGCAGATTAATAAATGCATTTTATTCAAAAGAGAAGACTGCATTGTTCCTCTTGTATGGATTCCATCCTTGGCAAAGCATTTCAAATACTGTACACACTACATAATCCCATTAACAAATCTCCAAACAACAGATCAGATGGGAAGTAGATGTGGGTCACATGTCTTTGGCTGTGAAATGAAAAATATTCCAAATACAAAAATACATATATATATCCAGACATGGTGGCCAGTGGTTGTCAAGGGAGGTAGCTGAATATTAATGGAGCTTTGCAGACACACGCTCAAATGCCCACACACACACCTACAACCAGCCACCTATACATAATGTAGTCCTGCCCTCCTCCCCTCCACACACACACACACATACGACCTGCACTTTCCAGCAGAAATCACAGCAGGTACTTTAGCCAGTGCGATGTGTAGATAGCGTGATAACCTGCGGACAGGCGGCCCATAGCTGCCTCGGGCCCTCGGAGGTGAAGCTGCTATCTGCACCCAGCATGAGGCCCGGTCAGAGGCCACGCTGCTCAGCATGGCCCCAGTAAATAAATGATTCCACCTGTCAGACCCACTAAGCCTCAGTGCTACAGAGGTGAGACGAAAGAGGAAGCATGTCTTTGAGTCAATTTCTCTGTATATATGTGCGTATGTGTGTGTGTGTGTGTGTGAGAGAGAGAGAGAGAGAGAGAGAGAGAGGGAGCAGCAGAGGTCACCGCAAAAGTGTGAATAGTTTTCTCCGACCAAAAGCCTTCCTCCAACAGAGACACTTTTCATCGTTGTGTCAGTTAGGTATAAAAAAAAACACACACATACATGCATGTACGAACCATATAAGCACACACACACACACATATGCAACAAACAACAAACAGACTGCAATTCTCTGAACTTTTAACCCCTGGCAAACACATCAGTACTGGCTGGAGGAGTGTACAAAGAAGCGGAGTTAACCTTAAACGCCGCTTTTGTTTGTGTCGGAGTTGCCCCCGGGGACAGATGAGATCAGAGGGATTGTGGGAAGCATGCAATGTGTATGAATGAATATGTGTGTGAGTGTGTGCGTGTGTGAGTGTGTGTGATTGAGTAAGCGAGGGTGTTTAAGAGCCAAGGAGGATGGGGATACTAGAGTGTGGGCGAGACACAGGAGGGGGGCGCGCGTATATGTGTGTATATAGATATATATATGTGTGTGTGTGAATGTGATACAGTATGTATGAGTGATTGCATAGCCACAATATCCCATGCCAGCGTTACCATGGTGACCACATCTGAGGAATTGATGGGGGGCCTTTAGAAAAAAACCTGAGATGGATCTAAAGTTCAAATCTTGTGTAAAAATCTGTAAGAAATGGGAAATAATGAGAACAAATGATATACAGCACCTCTAGCCGTATGAATACTTGAAGGTTTTTTGGGGCTGACACAATATTTGCAGATAAGCATGGCTAGGCTCAATGAATATTTCACTTCTTCTGTCCAGAACGGGACAAGGTTAACTGGTGTGGATATTGGCAGATTGCACCTCCAGCTGGGTGTCTGGATCTCTCACTGCTACTTTAATGAGAGCTTTTCAAATATCTTCACTTCCAGGCCGGGCTTTGACAGAGCAGCTATTGTTGGGGAGAGGAAGGAAAGGAGAGAAAGAGAGAGTGAGAGGAAGGAAAAGGGTGAAGGAGCAATAGAGAGAAAGACATAGGGAGAGAGAGAGAGAAAGAGGGAAGGGGAGAGAGTGGCAGAGATAGGCAGGAGGTTATGAAGTGTGGCAGTGAAAAAGAAATAAATAAAAAGAGTGTGGAGAGCACAGAGAGAGAGAGAAGGCAAACGTGTGTGCATGTGTGCATGTGTGTGTGTGTGTGTGTGTGTGTGTGTGTGTCAGTGATGACAAGCAGTGATACAGCAGAAGTCTCACTGTTTATGACGGCTGTCAGAGGGGAGATCCATCTGTGTGATTAGCCGCTGGACCGGCTGACTTTCCTCTGGGGCGGATCGATCACTGCTGGACACTGAGATGACTCCCCATCAGAGATTAGTGTGTGTGTGTGTGTGTGTTATGTGTGTTTGTACGGTGCTATGTGCGTGTTTGTAAGTAAGTAAGGGTGGTGGTGGGGGATGTGATGTAGTGGTGAGGTTGTGCAGTGGTGGAGTATAAGGTCCATTATCTATCAGATAAAGTATATTCTATTCTATTCTATTCTATTCTAGATACAATAATACAATAGTCACAATAAATGCTATGCCCCCTAGTAGAAGAAAGACATTGCATTGAATCTGTATCCACTTAAACACACTGTATATCCTGTTCTGTTCAATTCTACCCTGTACTGTATTTTATATGCTGGGATGAGTTATGAGTCATCCGCATATAATTTCACATCCCATTTAAACCATTTAGAGTCAAAGAGGTGCACATTCAGGTTAATCAATTCTGTAGGATCAAACAATCACACACATTATGAACCACATGTCAAGCTAAATTATAATGTTTTCCCCTTTACCTCAAAAGAAAAACAAAGGTATGAGTATTTATGCAGATACAGAAAGAATGGAATTATATAATGCATGGGATTACACTTAATTATATAAAGTAATACTAAAATCATACCATCCAAGACAACAAATATATCCTCGATTGAGAAAGAAAGCCTTCAATTCAAACCGATAAAAAACAGAATCTAAAAACATTCAGAGAAAAATATGATATGCAAACTTCCACAGCTCCGTCTCTCTTTTCATGTGCTTTTTCTCTTTCGTCTACAGGTCCTCAACCCGCTTGCTTTTCGTTCCCTTTTCTCTCGACACCTTGGGCGATCCTCTTATCTTTCAGCCTGTCCTTGACCGACTGCAAAATGGCCTCCATCAAAGCCGGATCGCTCGGGTTCAGCCGTTTTCAAACAAGCCGGACGCTTCACTCGAGGGCCACCGTGACAGATGAGACCACAGCTACTTCTCCCAGCATCTCTGATTGGACCATCTCTCTCTTTGTGCCGGCTAGTCCACACAGTTAATGTCTAATCATTTGTTAACAGTAGGAGAGTTTGGCCTGCGGTATCTGAGAGACAAGTTACTCTGATCTCACCGGGAATCTCTAAACAAGATAATCCACAATCCCTCCTCATTTCTCACTTTCTTTATCTCCTGGTATTCAGACTCATTCCTCACACCGGCCAGCTTCTGTTCTTTTAGAACAGAAGAACCGTTCTGTATTGGATGATCTCTCACTGCTCCAGCAGCCAGCATGACCCCAACACGGGTCAAACAGTAATCGAATCATATTTGCAAAAGAATTAGCATTTCATGAGCTTGGAGTTATAAGGTTTTATCTGGGTGGAGAGCAGTTCTGAGATTTGGAGCATCAAAGATTTGACAGATCAGCTGGTAACAACTGTGACATATTTTCTATCTTTTCAAGTTATTGAATTAAAAAATAACACCGCATAAGCATACAGTAACATTCAAAGTTCATGAATATGTGTATAACTCAATTTTCTCAAAAAATTCAAAAAGACTCTTTCTGAGTTTTTTGAGTTTTTGAGTTTTCAGTTCAGTATACTAAATTGACTTTCCATCACATCCTATTTTTATATTTCGCAAACCCAATGCAGTATTCCAAGCAGATTAAAACAAATGCCAAGAATTATTTCTCAGCTAGAGACTACTCTACTGACAAATTTCTTTGAGCCTCCTCCACTCTGGTTTCTCACCAGTCCAATCCAGAGAGGGTTTTGCCTCCATTTCTCTCCACTTTCCAGCGTTCTCAAATCCTGAACCTGCGGTATAGTCAGGTCAGTATGCTGCTCGCTGCAGGCGCTTTGTGCTTTTGACCAGATCCTCCTCTCTTAGACCAAGTGAAACCCGTGAGGGAGACAGGAATCACAAAGTCAAAGACAGGATAAATATTTGCTTTGCTATCCTCTGCTTTGAAGATCAGACAGCCATTTCAATGAAGTTTTTCGGCCTTCTGTCTTGGGTCAACAGTCCCTCGAACAGAACAATGTCTTTTGATGTTTTGACTTCAACATACAGTAGGTATGTGAGTCTGCTGCTGGTCTTCCCTGACTCAGAATCATCCACCAACAACTCATTACAGCTGGTTCCTTGATGACTATATTCTCCACCTGGACATTATGAAAAAGACTTGAAAAACTAGTTGTCAAATCAGAAGTTATGATGCATTTTTACAGTTGTGATTGAAAGCATCTCCTTTTCAATTACTGTTTAGTATAGCAATACATCTGCTCAGGACAGGAGGCAGTTGGAAAGGATTGTTCACACGGCAGCAAAAACTATCGGCTGCAAATCTTCCCCTGTCTCCTCTATATATTCTCCGCCCGTACACAACATAAACACACAGGTGTTCACTGACCCCGCTCTTACTGCAAATTCATTTTTCTGTCTCTGTCCCCACAGGAAGACGGCTAACTGCTGTCAGGATCAGGACATCTCGGTTTCATAACACCCATCCTGAAGCACTGGGAGCATCCTCAACAAATCACCAGCATGTTAGTTCATCAGATCGATTTTGCTTTTTTTCTTTAATTTCTAATTTGACACTTGGGACTTTGTGGCATCCAGGTTTATTGCCGAGTTCATGTGTCCTTTGTTCACTTGTTTAACTTGTTGGAACGCCCAAATTCAAAATAAGTTTAATTTATTAATTTAAAATCAATCATAAACAAAATGCAGCAGACATTACTCACGTTTTGTAAGTACGCTTGATTGTATTACTGTATAAATAACTGATTATTTTGTTCTTAATGATCTTATCAATTACACAATTCAGGACATACCAAGTGGGAGAAATCAGAGCCTGCAGAAAAGTCCCATTTTTCCTACTTGTAATTACCACTAGGAGGCTGACGTGAACGTGGTTTCTCCCAGTTGGCAGGTCGTATTTACGATAAATTCCATATGACATGAACGCAGCATATTAACTGGCCTTTGTCTCATTTGTGTATTTATTGCTGTTGGCTTTGCAGTTGAGTCACAAATCTTCCAGCAGCCATCATCATCTGCCACCAGTGGCGGCTGGTGAAAAATATTCTAGGTGGGGCTGTGCCATATTCAGTCAGTTTCAGTAACCATACCAATACAATGTAACACAAACTGCAGGATACCAGTGCTCTGTGAAATAGTCAGTAATTATTTAATGCCAATATTAAAAAGTTGAGGCATTCTTACACAAAAACATAAACAGTATATTGTACAAACATATTGCTGGATGTCTTATGCTAAGGTTAACTACAATATATACAAAGAAAAATGGGGTCAGGGGAACTGGTTATCAAAACGCATTCTGGGAAGTGTAGGAAATCACTAACTGAACTAGAAGTAGACAAGGCAGGTTGAGGGAAAGTGGGTACACCAGTGGTTCTCAATGTGGGGTCCAGGGACCACCAGGGGTCCTTGAGGGTGTTCCAGGGGGTCCTCAGCATATTGATGAATTGTTAAATTGTAAACTTCACCATTCTTTCATTTACAAGAAGTTAACACAATTAGAGTATGTAGAAGAAAAGATTTTGATCATAGTTTCTCTGTTATCTCTCTACCTACAATACAGATAGTCATGGGATCCTGGACAAAATCATATCTAGCAATAAAAATATTCTCAGATTTGGGTCCGAGAGACAAAATCTCATCAAATGGGGGTCCGTGGCCTTATTGTGGACTAAACTAGGGGTCCTTGATATGGAAAAGGTTGAGAATCTCTGGGGTACACCAAAAAAGTTAATTAAAACACTTCATCACAAAATAATTCCTGGAATGCATTGAACATAAATATCTACAAATATACATATGATATATAACAGGATTGGATTTTTCCTTTAACACCGTGTGCGTTCTCTGTTGTGCAAAGAACCCTCAAAATAACAGCTTTTTATCTGTTTGTGCTCTCTGTGCCTCTGACTGCACTCTGTCTTATAGACCTACAATATGCATACTAACACACACTGTTGACTGTCATTAGGCTTGTGAGGTGTTGCATTAAGATTTCATGACTACATTAAGGTTTTATGTAACAACCTCAACTATTGCCCTGTATACGAAGGTTGACACAGATAAGTTATTAGACTGTGTGTGTGTGTGTGTGTCTGACATCTTATTTGTACAGGAATTTTGCCCTTCTGTCCTTCTGAGTGGCAAACCTCTCAATGACCCTGTAGTCAGGAATGTTTCTGATCAGTTTCTTTTCCATGGAGAGCATAGCCAGAGCATTCAGGTGATCCTGTGTCATGGTGTTCCTCAGGAAGGTCTTGATCCTCTTTAAAGTAGAGAAGCACCTCTCTGATTCTGCTGTTGTCATGGGTGTGGTGATGAGAATCTTGAGAAGACTGACAGTCTCAGTGAACGTGCCCTGAAGGTTGTTCTCCATGAAAAACTGGAACAGAGTCAGTGCACCACTGCGAGCCTTGAACTCGTCGTTCTCATAGATCAGGGTTAGTTCTGTTTTGAGCTTGGCCTTGCTCAGCATGGGGTAGGCCTCCACTGTGGTTTCCAGCGCTGAATCCGGGAACTTTACGGTGTGTTCCGGGAACAAGTCTCCTTGCAACAGAGTGGCACTGATGAGGTGCTTGGTGAAAGAGAACCGCTCCTTGGCATGACTCAAAATGGTATCACATACCTATGAAATTATACATCATTTTAAAAAAACAGGGCAGTACACATAGTAAACAGCAGAATTAAATTTTCACATCTCTCAGTCTAAATAATGTCATCAGTATCCTCTTACAAGATGAGCATGTTATTTTGTGACAAGCAAGGACAGCTTACTGCTTAATATCAGGAATGTGAAATAACCACATCTAAACACTTCAGTGTCAGCCTTCCTCAGTAGCTGTGTGGTGAATGGAACCCATCACATGGCAGAATAAAAAAAATATATAAAAGGCCCATTCACACTTAGAGCGACAACTATAAAGATAACTATAAACTATAACGATATGCTGTTGCTCAAGCGTTCACACTACAACGATATCGGCACAGAATATTCTGAGAAAAAATGGAGCGTGATGACTTTACCGACGTGCTTTTATTTTACTCGCTCTCTAAAGTAAATAACGACAGAGCCGAAGGATTTGGGTTCATGAATTGCCGCAAAAGAGAGAGGAGAAGGCAGATAATAATGCTCTGTTATGGCGCTTTCATAACATTATTGTGCTTTGTTTATATGAGAGCTAATGGTACTAATGGTCACCAAGTGAAGCTATTCATTTCATTACCAGTAGGAGACTCTGCACACCACATCTACTGTGGATCAAAGAGTAAAGTGTCCTGTAGCCCGTGTTGAGAGAAACACCTGAACGTCACCGTAGCTAAACGGGTTTCAACAGGATACTGGAGACTCATGTTGTTCCCCCCCGGTCATATTGAAAACAGGATGATAGCGCATTTGCGGTCAGATTGGCCAAGAGATTATGCTATTTTCTTAGCATCATGCTAGCAAAAGGTAGCGATTTAACTAGCTTCCAGGTCAATAAACTGCTTTACCGCTAATCCCAAGAGCTGTTCCGCTCCCGACCGGTATGTCACGTTTCTTTTCAACATTTTTAGAGCCGATGGTCTTTGGTTCCTCTGGACTTCTGTCATCGGTTCCTCAGCAGCAGCTCCATCACTGCAGTGAACTAATGAACTCTCCCACCCCTTCTTTGTAGAACTTTAGTTTGATTGGTTGAAAATATTTTATTGTTGTCTCTATCGCCAGAAAAATCGCTCTGAGATGGAACCAAGAATATAGTTATAGTTGTCGTTTTGGATGTTTTTATAGTTACAGTTGTGGTGTGAACACAGACATTCTATTTACTTACAACGATTTAAATCTTTTTATAGATATAGTTATCGTTCTAGATGTGAATGGGCCTTATTATTACACAGGAATTGAAGAAGGCAGACAGTGAAAGATAGCAGAGGGTAATTTTACACATCTTTACACATTAATAAATAATAAAATAAGTAAAAACACCTAATTGAGTGTCTTGTGAACAGAACTATGTTACAGCTTACCTCTGTAGCCAACCGCTGTTGTGTCCTCCGTTTCTTTGTGGGCTGCTGCTGCACAGATCCACTGTGTTCCCCATGCAGAGATGGAATGGAGGCCCTGATCCAAAACACAAGTTAACATCCACAATTACTGTTTCAGAAACTAACCTCCTGGAGACAAAAAAATAGTCTGTCATTGTGTGCTCTGTTTAATAAACTGTATCTACATTATCATCCTAACTGGATTTCCTATTCACTGTCTTTAAAATGTTGAAACAAGTATTTGAGTTGCTCTAGTGTGTTGCACATTTATGTTTTTACAGACTGTTTAAGATTGAAACAGTTTTTTCATAATAAGAATTTTCTCAGCCAATGCTAAATAATTATTTACCTGATCGTTTGCATGCTGCTGGTGAACCTCTGGATGATTCCTGTGATGTAGACAGAGTCGATGTTCCTCTTCTGCAGCTGGTTAAACAGCATGCCCACGTGTGGCATGATCTTGTGAAACAATGTCAGGAAAAAGCAGAAATCCTCATCTTCCAGCATTCTCACAAAGCCCCCGGCCTCTCTGACAGTTGGAGGATCAAAGTTACCCGAGTCTCTGATGGTCTGGAAACACCGTAGGAGGTCATCCTTGTGCTCATACACAGTGTTAACAGCACGACTGTGGAAGTTCCATCTTGTTGTCGAAGTTCCGGGAAGTCTGCGTGCCACCACTTGATCGAGCACGGCGGTTCGCTTGAATGACCGGGAGAAGAATGCAGCAAATCCACCAAGGTCTGAAAAGAAAGTACTGATCCTGGGGATGTGTGATGTCGCCTGCTGCATGATGAGGTTCAACCGGTGCGCATAGCAGTGGACGTAGCGTGCACTTTGGTAGACATCCTGTTTCTATCGCCCCAGAAAAGATATTGAGAGAGAGGGGACGAACTAAGCTAATTTTCCCCCAAACATAATGATTTATATTTTATATATTACACGTTATTTTGCATTTTAAACACATACATACTTAAAATAAGTGATTATTGTTTATTTTAAAAATGTTTATTTTAAAAAGAAAAATCAAAGAACACTTTCCACCAGGGAGGGCGGCGCCCTAGCGCCCTCTATTGGCCAGCCGCCGCTGTCTGCCACCATTATTGGAGAATTGCCTGTGTGCAATTAATAGCTAAATATATAACAACCAGACAAGAAAAAGAGTGATACCTGAGAGAGATTGTTGTGGGGTGGCTGTCGATGAATTCAGTAACTTCAGTAAATTCAGTAAGTCAGGAAATAAGTGTGATAAGATAGATTTGTTTCCAAACTTTGGTAATTAGCTACTGTGACACAGTAACCTGTCTTTAGCCTTAGCCTCTATGCTAAAACAGTTGCAGCTTGACAAGAGTCAGCTCAGTTAAAGTCCCACTGAAACGGAAGTTAGAGCGTCTTTAGCTTCTGTACTGTGACGTATTTCCCAGTGAAACGGAATATTTGAGCGGTGTACAGTTACAAGAGGGATTTAAATCAAATCATTCGCATTTGATTGGACCGTTAAATGGTGGGCGGGGCTTAGAGGTTAGTGCGATACGGAGCTACAGAGAGAAATGGAGCTACAGAGGACTGTTGGCTCCACACACACCAGGTTGAAGAATGATTGATGGGTGGATGTCGTGATATTATTGGTTGAAATTGGTTGGTTCATGCTTACGTAAGCACACGGCATATTTTGTTTTACAGGAAGAAAACATGATTGGATTTTGATATAAAAATACAAAGAAATTGATTTTTTGTATTTTTTTTGGCATATATTGTTAAATAGGTGCACGATATGACGCCAGCGCATGCTAATTTAGCAAAGCAACACCTACTTGCCATTAACGCTATAGCTTCTACTGATTTGTTAGCTAATGTGAAAATCAGATAAGACAGTAAGTTAGTTGACTGGACACTATGATTTTATACCTAACAAGCTTAACATTATCTAAAGACAACATCAACATGAAATGATCAATTCTCACATTCAAGCACAGAAATTAACTATATCTATTGAATTCTGTTGAATTGTATGTTTGGGTGTGTTACCTCACCTGAAAGCCCTCTACTGTATGTGGGTATGCACACTCTGTACCTGGTGCCAGGTCTGAAGTTCCTAGCAACCTTGGCTGCTTTGGCGGTATTAAATCTTTAATCTATTTATTTATTTTTTTTAGATTTATTTTTTTAGGCATTTTATGCTTTATTAGACAGAGATAGTGTGAGAGAGAGACAGGAAGGTATGGAGAGAGAGATGGAAGGACTGAGCCTTATATGGTACGCGCTCTACTCGGTGAGCCACCGGGGCGCCCCCTAAATCTTCAATCTATTTCTACCTAATAGGATTCATGCACAGTCAGTACAACCCAAGGAACTCAAGAGAACACAAGTACGAGAGAAATGAAGATGAAGGAAAATAAATGAATGGCAACAGCTGATCAATTAAACTGAGTACTATAAATTTGGCATTGAACTTAACTGAACAGTTTCTTTTCAACTCTTTCAACTAACTGAACATAATGCAAAATGTAAAGCATTAAAATGTAAATGCAAATGCTCGCAAAGTGAAATCTTTAGCGGTGGCTGGAAGCATCGCATCGCATCATTCTTGTGATTGATGTCAGCGTGCGGGACGGGGGCAGCGGACTGTTTGTGGCGACTGTCAGCTTTTACAGCTGGGAGTTAAGCTATCTGCTATCTGTTTAAAGTTGATGCTGCTACCATGCAGATTTGTATCAAGCGGCCCTCGTGTTGTTTTAGTGGCCGCAAAGAGTTTATGGGCTATACATCAGCTGTATCGGGTGGTGCATCTAGGAGAGCTACTTGGGGCGATCTATCTTCCCGGTGTGAGGCACGAAGTTTATGCTTACATTTATGTAACGCTAAGATTGAGAGAGAAAAGAAGACAGAGAGCGGAGAGAGAGAGGGGGGAGGGAGATAGAGAGACAATGCATCGGTATAACTGATACTCCAGTTTTTAATTATTCAATTATTCAGATAAGATCTAAAGTAACATCGCGAACATCTTGCATTACGGCATCAACATGTTATCCCCCGATAAACTGTACAGTAAATTCCCGTAATAGAGCTCGTCTTTTGAATCTGGTGAGCAAGTGAGCGGCAGGAACACACAGACAATATCTCAATATCTCCTACCAGATGGAATCCAATAACTTCTTGTACCGATGGGATCGGCTCTGGAGAGGGTGAGAGTCTCCGTGAGTGTAAATCTATTAGCCCGTGTGCTGTGACACACACACACACACACACACACACACGTAAACAGGGTTGAGGGGTAATGGAATCCATGTACTGGGATTACAGTAATTTAATTACAACATGGTAAGTGAAATCCACTGCATTTACTGCTAAAGACACAGCAATCAGTTCCTATTATAGACGCTTTTGAAGTCAAAGTGAAACAGACATTTAGATCTCGCCCAGAGGAAGTGACTTAAGAAGAGGAATATACTAGAGGGCTTTGCATCCACACTCTAGATACACTTCAGCCCGTAGTCTTAAATGAGGATTTTGATATGAGTATTATGCTGTAATACAGGATTTCTTTGCAGACTATTCCCCCCACAGCCTCATCTCTATTGTTTATTTTGAACATATTGTGTACATACAGGGCTGGTATATTGTGTTTTTATATGTGTAGTTTTCACTGTTTTCCTCTAGCATCAAAGAACTACAATACCCAGGTGGAGTTATGTCACATGACTGGGTGTTCACAGGTGTTATACATATGGCTAATTACATGACTGGGCTGCATGGCTGTACTTGCAATCAAAGTATGCTCTGATGAAGTTTGGTCTGATGAATCTAAATTGCATAGTGTGCAGACTCTCTTTTTCCACTGTGGGTTCGCCTGGTTCTCCAGCTTCTTAGCAAAGACTCAAGCAGGTGAGCGGTAGACACTTTACTTTATGTTAGAGGGTTAAAAAGGCATTTTGAGTGTGAGGGTAAAAAACACAAACATCCTTTCCCATAACTTGAAATAAAGGTTATTTATGGTTGTAGATCTTGATCATGACAATAATCAAGCTACAGCCTGCGAAGAGGGAACACTGTCAGATTTGGCGTCGTAATCCAAAAGCAAGGGTTGGTAATCAGATTACTTTACTGAGTTGGACTAATCCCATCCACTACATCACTGATTACAGTTATCAGGTAGTCAGGGATTTGTAAAACATTACATTTTAAAGTAGTGCTGCTAACTCACCGGTGCACAAACGCCAACCCAGTATTGGCTAAAGTCAATTTCAATTTCAAAATACAAAATCAGGATTTCAGGATTTCATGAAATACAAAATCAGGATTTCATGATGTTATCGACTCATTATTGCATCATCAGCTTGATTATATTGACAGTTATTACAGCCTGGACATGCATTACAGTACTGTTATTGCCTATTTCACTTTTCATCTAAAGTCTTTTGCTATTGATAAGAATTTAACACACCTCTCAACATTAGTTGCCTCAGGGATCTTTAGTCTCCACTCCACATAAGGCTATTTGTTCCCCTGACCCTCATTATCAACAATTGCATATCTGCATAATTACCTCTTGAAAGTTAAAACCATGGAGCAGCATAATAGTAACATGGTCCACATCAGCATAGCTTTTATAGGTTGGAAGTAGGTGTTTTAGACTAGTGGGATGAAATAAACATACCAAGCAATTACCAAGGGCAGACAAAGTTGTCACTCTTTGTGCTGAAAAATGAAAATGTTCCACTAAACTAAAGTACTGTACTGTAAGAGTTATTGAGAAAGATGCTGCTATCCAACCTTGTGACTCAAATTTCGATGCTTTTCATTTGTATACACAGTGCTTTATGAGTCATTCTCCTGTGACCTTCAGGCCTATTAAAACCATTCGAAACCCACTGCAAGGATCAGACACATGGGCATCAAAGAGGTAATCAACTAGTTCATGACGGGAGACGTTTTTTGAGGAAATTGGATATTTCCGACAGCAACAATACTAAAGATGGGAGAGGAGGCAGAATCTGTTGCTGATAGGCTGTTTTGGTGCTTGTTTCTATCGTGTCGGCTTCATTTTGCTGAAAACACACTTAAGTTTCACTGCAAATGAGGACCTGTGTGACCTCGCCAGCCCAGTCAGACGCTGCTTCACCCAGGGACAACATGATAAGGTACAGGGTGTGATCAACACTTTCTACATCCACCACCAGTTCTCCGTTCTGTTGTCTTGTTCTCTTTTGCTCTCTTCCTCCGTCTACGTTTCCTGATTTAAGATAAGATGAAACTTTAATGATCCCCGTGAGGAAATTGGGTCGATGCAGTAGCGACTAGTAACAAGATACGACTAAGAAATAGCGGATATAAACACGAATATAGCAAAAGAGGGTCCTATAAACATATGCAACCAAAAGATTCAACTCCAGAACGTGTTAAGTAGAAATCTATGGATGACAGTATGAAAAAAAATAACTATTAAAGTAGCATTTTTAAAAACAAAGCCGCAAATTGCTTTACAGAGTCGAGGAAGGAAAACAGAGATAATAAAATCAGGCAAAAGCACGGGAATAAAAATAAAAGCCAAAAATTATTACAACGAAGCCGAATAAAAGCAGTGCCAAAAACAACAGAAAAGAAATAAGAGCAATAAAAACCAAACCACCACAGCAGAGTGAATTAAAACAACAATGTTTTTGTATGAAAGAGGGTTTTAAGCAGGGATTTAAAAGATGACACAGACTCTGCCAGCCCGAGTTCCTCAGGCAGATTGCTCCACAGCAAAGGGAAGACTGCAAAAGCCTGAACACCTTTAGTTTCCAGCCTGCATCTAGAGACAGCTAGAGGGACGCTGCCTGAGGATCTCAGGCTACGTTCAGGCTCACAAGGAAACAGAAGGTCTGAGATGTAACTTGGAGATGTAACTAAAGTAACAGTAAGATCTTAAAATCAATCCTAAAATCAAGGAAGCCAGTGCAGGGAAAATAAGTAAATATGTAGAAAAATGTGCTCCAGTCAGAATGTGCTCAACCTTTCAGCGTTTTATTGGTTGCCAGATATGTCACTCAAACAAGGGTAGGCAGACCTGTACCTGTAGTACTTGGACCTGCAGAAAATATTGTCTCCCGAGTCAGCTGTCAGTTGAAACGGCGAGCTCTGTTGCCTCTTGCTGCTAACAATGAGTCCAAATGGGGTTTGTTAAAATATCTCCAAAAAGCCAGTCTGTGAAAACGATATGGCGACCAACCAACGTATTTATTTTCACAGCCTGGACAGCAGCAGCAGATCATCTTCTACCAAACTCTACTGTTTACAATCTGACCTGACCGTCCAAAACTAGATCACTCAGAACGACCTTTCACCCCACAGCAGTCTGTGCTGTGGCAGAGAAAAATAGTTCTATGATTTCCTGATTAGTGAAAGTGTGCGTACTGACTTTTTGGGATTTATTTTGACAAACCCCGACCTGTTGGACTTGTAAGCAGCAAGAGGCAACGGAGCTTGCTGTTTCAACCGGCAGCTGACTTGGGAGCCAATACTGCCTGTGGGTCCAAGTACTACAGGTGTGTAAGAGACAAATTATATATACAGGTCCAAAATCGGCAAACGTATCCTTTAAGTTGCTAAGCTGTTTATCTGATGTACGTAAACACTGATGCCCTTGGTTTGCACCGAGCAGTGGACACAGCCGTAAGCAAACATGGCTTCGTTTTGAAAGACGAGCAGGTTGTCAGTGACTTTTAAAAAGATTTCTTACATCTTGTCAAGCAGGTGTGGTGGCAAGGGGGTGCTAGGGGGCGCTTGAGCTTCCCCTGAAATGAGCCAAGCTCCCCCTAAGCACCCCCTGCAATTTTCTTTGGAGAAAAAAATAAAATAAAACTTAGGACACAGAACGAATATAACAAGGCTAATTTCTATATGAAAATATAAGAAGTTTATTATTCTTTGCAAAAAAAAAAAAATATCCCACTGACCTCTGCTAAAGTGTGGTGTGATTGGTTGCTCTGTTCATTACGTATCGGAGAGAGTTTTGTTGTGAGAGTCAAATAGATTAAGATAATTTAGCTATAGGTGCTCAATTAGATTGCTTAGCTGTGGACTGTGGTGTGTCAAGATAGACCGATTTGTCATTTCTTTAAAACGAGGAAGGGTGGAGGACGGCGAACCCACTCGGCCATTTGGCTCTCAGCAAAGTCACGGCAGATGCAGCTTTCTGTTCTGCATGTTGGCATAAACAAGCTATGGAAGCTATGGATTGGACATTGACAGTGTGATTGACCGCTTTGCTGTGAACCACAAAAACAGGTGGATCGTTCTTCTGTGACACATTTTTTTGGTTGTCGATTTTAAGTGACTAGTTATTATCAGCAATGAGTGGGCCAATCATAACAGTGTTATCATGTGAGAAGTATCATCTACACAGTGAGTTTCATCAGTTGCTTGCTTTTAGACCCGGCTTGGCTTTAAGTTTGCTCCGCCCTTGCAACTACTTAAGCTGTCCAGCACAGTCCACTGTAGTGGTGTGCTGTCTGTATAGGCTGGTTGTTGTGTAGCAAAACTGGTTGTTATGTAGCGCTGTCTATAATAATGGTTCTATTGCTTTTTACTATACAGAAGCACATACTGTATGATGAATGGATGTGCCTGTCTATGTGGCACTGTTTGTTTACATGACTAATACAGTGATTAATTTGTCTGATATAGCACATTTTTAAATCTTTTGTGTAACTTCTGACTATATAAACACTAAAACTCTAAAACTGTGTGCATAGCCTTGTGTCTAACTGGACTCTGTTATATCATATACAGTCTAATAGGCATAGGTCTAAATACACAGTCAGTCTTCAGCTCATTGAAGCATGCACATGCATATAATGTTGGGTTGGGGATTTGGCTCCCAATGGAAAAACAGTGGCCCTCTTTGTGTAGCAGTATAGCCTAGTTCACACCCTAGTCTATTGTATTGTTATTATTTTTTATATTATTAAGAAAAAAGTTAGCACCTGGTATTAATAATTAAGCTCCCCCTTAGCTCCCCCAGCCACAATTATCTGCAGCCACTACTGTTGTCAAGTGCCATTTATTTTCAAGTTCTGCCCACACAGTCTACATAAAGTTTTATAAGTTAGCAGCTGTAGCGTTCGCACCTGTTGACATTTTCTCTTTATCGACAATGACAAAACAAATCAGAAAGAAACTGCTCCAGTCACAACATCCACCTCCTCAGTAGGGATGCTACCGCTGTAGGCAACATCAAAGAAAGTCCCCAGTCTCTTTAGGTCAAAGAGTCCGGTTAGAAGCAAGCAAGCAACAAGTGAGAGGAGAAATGAGAATATGAAGATAAACACTGAGAAATAGCATATATGAAAAGTTCCTTTGGCATTGTTTCCAGCCTGCAGCAATGGTGGTCAAAATGTTTAGATGTCTTGTTAGTATGGCAGTGGACCCTGGAAATGTTCCTTATATCCACATTTCAGTCTTGTCCTATTTTTTCATTGAATGTTTACTGTACTAGAATGTTATTTTTGTCTAGCTAACTGAATGCTATTGTGTATCAAACTGAATACTATTCAGACGCCGATGTCAACAGTACAAGGTTTTACATTACACATTGCACTCACATTTCCATGGAAATTGTTACTGTATTTTTATTTACATAAAGTAACTGTCTTACACCACAGTAAACAGAAAACTTACACAGCACAATATAATACAAAAATACATCAATACAAAAAAAAGGAAAATAATGTATAGCCTAACACTGTAACACAGTAAAGCTGGAGTGCTACACTAAAGACTCCACCTCACTGGATGTCCTGACGCTCCTGTCTGACTGGCCACAGATTTTCATCGACATCACACCTGATATTTTCCCTTGTGATGCAGCGGGGGAAAAACCTTCTTGCATGCCGCAACCATCCCCTGCAATGTTCTGCTGTGATGTCATCACAAGCAGCATCCATTGCAGCAAGCAGAGACCTTTGGTCTTGAGACCGATGATCATACACCTTCCACCTCCATGCAGAAGGACAGGCAATTTACCAATTTAGCGGACTTACACAAAATCCATATTACTGTAATGATATTCATGGTATATATGCCTGACAGATTTTGACAATTGAATGGACTATTGTGCATGTGATGACTTACACAATGAAATAATTCATACATGTTTTGGAGAGTACAACTATTCAACTGAGAAGCAACATAATTGATCAGCAAGATATATTCAAATGGTAATTGTGCAAATTGTAGACAATTGTACTTACTCATTTGCATAGATGTGCTAAAACATTTGCAATTTGATTAAAAGAATGAAACATTCAAATCTGTTGTGAACAAGTGCCCAGTGGTTTGGAGGTTTGCACATGCTGTTTTGAAAATATTCATTATCATTTGAGAATTGTGCCAAAGCAATTGAGAAAAACTAATATGTCTACAGACCATAAGACCATATGAACAGAAAGTGTCCATGTGTGTAGACATGCATTGTAGAAAAACTATACATGTTATGAAATTATTAAAATTACAGCTGTAGACAACTCCAAATAGAGGCACCGTAGCAAAGTGACAAAGTGCAAGACGCCTGTGAAACACGTCTGTTCTCATTATCATTATCATAACCAGAACATATTTATGGTTGGAAGAAGCATGTAGCTCAGAACAAAGTAGAAGTAGCGCAGAAGTGGCCAGAGATATCTACCAATTCATATGAATGTACAGATCAGAAGTGATGCAAGCAAATGTCATAAACTTCCCTTCCTCTTCGTATAAACACCATCATTTATCGAAATTACATTCACACCATTCATCTGCACTGTATAATATCCTCTCAGCATTTCTAATAGATGTAAAGTGGGCTATAAACTTAATACTTGACATTGATTACACATTTAGTAAACTACTTGTAAATAGTAGGCTAAACAAGAAAGTAGTAGCCAAGATGTAAATTCAGAATTTATCATTTATAACACTATTCATGCACCATTATGCTAACAGCATTTTTAATATTGTCCATGATAATAATTGTTAGCAAAGTGTAATCATTTGTAGTAATATTATTTTTGCTAATTGTTAACAATTCACGATAACAGGTATAGGCCATTGAGAGACTAGGGCCTTTTCAAAGTAGCCAAATGTACAAGATATGCTAATAAAATAGCAACTTATCAAGTTTAATCTTTGCTAATTCAATTCTAACATTTTTCCATAATGCAATGCTAATAAAATTAATGACATTCCTTGTTAGAGGAATTGCATATATATTGTGTTGTGCTAATTTGCATGAGCCCTTTTTCTCTTCTGAATTAATTAGCAGCGAAGTACCATAGCACAGGAGCACTTACACATCCACACACAAACACACACACACACACACACGCACACACACGCACACACACACACACACAGATGTCAGATAGACTCCTCCCACTCCCCAACCCCTCTACCACATGCATAACCATGAACCCACGCATGTATGCACACATGCACGGAAAGAAACCATAGTGAATGTTGATCTGAAATATTTCCTGTGCTATTAACATTTGGGTTGCTTTAAAGATGAGTGTATAATGACGACGCAAAACACATTATCCTGCGGCCGCAGTGGTAATTATGGTTTCTAATGTGGGACCAATTAGCAAGACCCATCAAGCTGCACTGCTGCGAATGTGCAATTAGATTTAATTACATGATAGGGGAATGGCTGCTAGCAAGAGAGGTAAAGACAAAGTTATCACTCAAAACTTGTGCCATCTTTGAGTGTGCCTCATCATCTTCTTCTGACTAATAACCAAAACATTTCATCTGAAGGACTGAATGACTTGGATCCAGCCATACACCTTGTTCTCCTAAGTCATGAAGCTAACAGTGGGCATCAAAAACATACTGACTACTAACTGATATGCTGTTAATATCTGCAATGTATTTTGAGCCATGAGGAGATGGCTCCCTTCCTATATGCCACGTCTAGCAGGTGACAGCTGTAAGAACAGACTCCAGGGAGGCGCATTCTCATGCAGAAGATGGCAGAGATTCATGTGATGCCTGTCATGGAAAGAGTACATTATATCCACTTCCAAAAATAACTGGCGTCCCTTGGCCGCATTCCAATACTAACCTATGGAGAAGTGTTCCGAGTAAACAATAACACTGTGTAAGCAGCCTATTTAGTTTCAGATACATGCCTAAAATTGAGTGTAAAATGTACGTGACATATTCACAGGGGTGCTGGAAAACAATAAGTGCAAAGTGTACAACATAATTGTACTTGCATTGTGTTGTTAAGCTCTTTTGTGAAGATTGCGGGGGTTCAGGCACAAACGTGATATGGTAGCATAAGACACAGCAACATAGCCTTCTTCAATTACCAACAACAAAATATGGCAATGGCAATCTCTCCTCTTGTGAAATGTATGAAATTTGTGCACCAACTACTTGCTAAATACTAGCTTCATACTAGCATAATCCTACTTGAATATATTAATTGTTGAGAGCAGCAATAACAACCTAAATTCATAAAACAACTTAATAAGCTAGCATTAGCTTGATAGCAAACATTCCCATCTCCCAATAGATAGACCATACTATCCATAATATCTCACCACTGCGTTTGTGCTCACTTGTGCAAGATAGTGATCCATGGCACTAGTCGTCTTCTGTATTGTCTAAATTGAACATCTTATCCTAACCTGTCCAGCAGTCCTGAATGTTGTCAACCAAAACACAGATAGTTATGCCATTGCTTTGGTTAAATAACAGTGGAATATGGCTCAAATATTAGAGGAAAAAGCCCTTTAGCAGCACCCTATGATGCTTTTCTCTGGTGTTAGCACTTCTGAAGCTGTGAAGTTTGGTGCTTGGTGAGTTCAATCCAACATACCTGAAGTGGCTTGAAAATATGAAACCTTACGGGAATATATTTTTACAAAGGTGTGATGCTCTGCCCGAAATCAGAGCTGATCCGTGTGAGTCACACCCTCGAGGTCAGCGCTCAGCCTGAACCTTTGTTTGACCGGCCTGTTGGTGAGAACTGTCAGCTCCACTTTAGCGTCACTACGGCCTCAGTGATGTAGAGGGGAGTGGGGAAAGGGAAAGGTTAGTAACCTACAGTATCACCTCCAGTCAGGCAATATTATTCAAACAAATTTACATTTTTCAGAATAGTTTAATTTGTTTCAGTTCCTTGAAAATACCCTATTTTCATTTAACTTTCATTCTGTCAATCTGATAGTACTGATGAGATGTTTTCTCTAAATTTTGATCATAAAGATTTATTTTAGCTTAAAACAACTGGATGAACTCAGTTTTATTTCACAAAGGCCTGAATATGTGGAAAGTTGGGTTTAAACTTTATCTGTAAACTGACATTCTGATCAAGACTGTTAATCATTATTACTAGTCTTGACGATTTTGAGGAACAAAATTATTTCACCATCTTACATCAGCATCTTGACTGATCTGAACAGCAGAAGTGAAATGTTTCAGTATTGCCAATATGGTATTAGTTTAGGAAACTAAAATCTGATATGCGATTATACATGATAAATTGCGTGGCCCTGCTGTGCAGCATACACCCCTGATGCAAGGAAATGCAATTCAAATTGCAAATGCAAGGGAACAAAGAGGAGATCCATGGCCACAGAGAGGAGTATCACCAGCACTGCTGAGTTTGCTTCGCTGGCTTATACTTTGTCAATATTTAAGCTCTAACAGTTTGATCTCAGCTCCTATCATGACTCTACATTTGCCCCTAATGAGATTTGTTCTGCTGATTATCTGTTTGTTACATTCAACAATAACCAGAAACGCTACAAAGGCCAGCAAATCAGGCCCGGATCTGAACTGAGACGCCATAATGAGCAGTTTGCCAGGCACCGCTGCAGGAGAGCCTAATGCCCTGTCAGTAACCTGCTGTGTAGTAATGACTATGCACATCACTCTGTTAATGCTAGTTTCTCTCACACATACACACACACGCAAACATACTGTAGATATGAATATACACCCATGTGCAAACAACAATTTTGTGTAAAATTTTCTTTATGCTCTTTTACCTCAGATACACTAATGGCCAATTATTTCTGATATTTTCCAACAACAACGCTAGCAAGAGTTTTGTCTACAAATACCCAGTAGACTTTGTCCTGTGAACTCCGCTGGTTCATGAAGTCTTTGTATAGGGAAGTAAGAATTCTCCGGCGGCCGATGGGAGACGTGGTTTCATCAAGAACAGAGCCGGGCTTCTCTGCGACACTGACATTTGTTGGACCTCATAAAGTATAAAGCTACATTTCTTTTCCCCCCCACCCCTTTAAATAGCAGTGGGCTTTCCACCCTGGTTCAATATATCACTAGTTTTTCATATAGTGCAGTGCATTGTTTGCCCCAGAAATTTCTCTCGGTGGTGAAAAGGCCTCGGAAAGTGAGTTTAGACCCTAAAACTGAAACCAATACTGATGAAATTCTTTTAGGGTGAGTGGCAGCTCCCAGGCAGGCTGGTCCACCTCATCTAATCCATGGAAAAACATGGTCCAGTGTACATGCTGTAGAAAACGAAGATGAATGATAAGATTTTGTCCTCGGGAACTCCACCTGGGAAGATTTAGAAGTTGGTGTGGAAGTGTCTATACTGCCAGACAGATAACAGTAGATAAAGGGAAACCTATGATCAAAATAGTCATAATTATACATTCTGTCATTGTGCTCATTGTGCTGCACCCTTAAATCTCTGTTGAAATGAAAATATTAAGGGGCCTATATTAGTATACAGGAAGACAAATTCTGATCATGTAGTATAAACAAAGTAAT